>NW_022437163.1:441468-480215 GCF_009761245.1 Sapajus apella | reverse complement strand
CCTGCGTGCTGTGGGTTATCCTGTGCGCCGTGGGACATCCTGCGTGCCGTGGGTTATCCTGCGTGCTGTGGGTTATACTGTGCGCCGTGGGACATCCTGCGTGCCGTGGGTTATCCTGTGTGCTGTGGGGCATCCTGTATGCTGTGGGTTGTTGAGTAGCATCTGTGGTCTCCACCCACAGATGACACTGACACCCCCAGCTGTGAAACCAGAAATTACTCCACAATTGCTGAGTGTCCCCCAGGGCAAAATCACCCACTGGAGCGATGTGTAGTCCACTGCTATATCGGGATTTCTGTCCATTTCATGAATCTGAATGTGCATATCTCTGAGCACCAGTGGGGCTGAGCGTGTCATGTGGCTTTTGGCTTCTTCCTGTCTGTGAATTTTACGTTCGTAACGTCTGCCCCTTCCTCTGGGTTTTTCATTTTATTGTTATTACTTAGATATTTCTTAAGTATTCTGGATTCTTACCTTTTATTCTATTCTAGCAGTCACTATCCCGAAAACAATGTTCATAAACGTGTACTCGTAAAGATGAAACATAGAAAACATTGAATTTTAAAACTCCATACATTTTTAAAAAGATGGGCTTTCAGAACCCTTGGTCTCTTTGACCTTTCACTTTCTTTTAACCTTAACAAGAAGAGACATTTTTAAACATTTCTCGTAGTCTTGGCATTCATTATTTTCTTACTGCTAATTGGAAATTGTCAGCAAGACTGGATGAAATCAATAATAGTTTTGAGAAAAGCTATCTCAAAAGCAGATGTTATCAAGAGAAACATGACACATAGTAGAAAAATAAGACTCCAGACAAGTGACTGCAACATCAAAATTCGAGACTGAGGAAAACTCTCAGCCTCCCTTGTTCATTTATCCTGCAAAGGTTTTCCCTCCTGAGCACAGAGGTTTCCGTGAGACTCGAAGCCCTGCCAGATGCCTCCAGGCCGAGGGAGCCAAGCCTGTATCCTGGGGAAGAGTCTCTTCCAGCTGTGGAGCCATGGGAGTTCAGAGCACAGAGGACAGCTGGCCCAGCCCAGGGAAGGACAGGGAGCACCTCTGGGAAAAGAGGAGGGTTGCAATTCCAGAGGGGAGCACGGGGCTTTAAATCTTCCTCTAGAAACAAGTGCGGCATTGGCTGAGCAAAGGCGGGAGCGAGGGATGGGGGGCAGCCAGGCACCTGCAAACCTTCACATAACCCCGCAAGGTCATTGGAGAAAATTAGCCAGTGCCTGTAAAAATGGCAATTCTCGGGAAGATGAGAACATTCTGGAGATGATGCTGTGGATGTCTGCAGTGTGAAGCATGCAGTGCCACTGAACAGCACACTGAAAAATGATAAATTTTATGTTGTATATATTTTAACATGGTAAAAAAAAAAAAAAAAAAAAAAACACTCCCTTGCATTGCCCCCATTATCTGGCAGTGTCTATTGTGGGAGGTGAGGCCAAAATTCGCAGGATACCGCCAGGCCTCAAGGCTTCCTCCCCAGCCTGGCCACCACTTCCTGGAGCAGACACTGGACTGTTAAGGCCCCTCCACTTCCCACTCAGGTCACAGACCACGGGCACAGCCCCACCATCCCACCTGCCCAGGAGGCCACCCGCATGACCAGGCTGCCACCTCCCCGCACACTTCCTTCTGAGCCGCCTCCTCTTCCATCTGGCAGCTGAGTGACCTCCTAACACTTTCACACTTGCAAACATAAAGCAGGGGCTCAGGGGCGGTCACCCCAGTGTGTGGGGGGCACCACGGCAGTAAACACAGCAGAGGATGGTGCAGGCCACCGCTTCTCCCCTCAGAGCCAGGCTTCAGGCCACATCCAGCGAGGCAGGGTGTGAGTCAGCTCTGTCTCCTGTGGGTGCACACGGGAGGGTGTGAGTCAGCTCTGTCTCCTGTGGGTGCTCACGGGAGGGTGTGAGTCAGCTCTGTCTCCTGTGAGTGCACACGGGAGGGTGTGAGTCAGCTCTGTCTATGTGGATCCTCAAGGGAGAGTGTGAGTCAGCTCTGTGTGGGTGCACACAGAAGGGTGTAAGTCAGCTCTGTCTCCTGTGGGTGCTCACGGGAGGGTGTGAGTCAGCTCTGTGTGGGTGTTCACGGGAGGGTGTGAGTCTGCTCTGTCCGTGTAGGCTCACACGGGAGGGTGTGAGTCAGCTCTGTCCGTGTAGGCACACACAGGAGGGTGTGAGTCAGCTCTGTCCGTGTAGGCACACACAGGAGGGTGTGAGTCAGCTCTGACCGTGTGGGTGCACACAGGAGGGTGTGAGTTAGCTCTGTTCGTGTGGGTGCTCATGGGAGGGTATGAGTCAGCTCTGTGTGGGTGCTCACGGGAGGGTGTGAGTCAGCTCTGCCTCATCTCTTTGGTCATTTGCATGTTCCACCTGTATCCTGGGATAGGATGTCCGAATTTTTGTGGCATTAGTGTTGCTAGGAAGAGGGGTGCCTGGTGGGGCCACATGATCATGTGTGCCTAGTTTGGCATGTGTGGTCCTCATGTGACTTCACTCACAGAAAGGAGCTTGTCCCTAAGGATTTCCACTGTGACCCCCACCTTTGGACTGTGTCCTGGTCTGGCCTGCAGCCTCTTGGCTGGAATGGGAGGAACTTGGGTGGGACTGGGACCGTCACACCCTCAGGACTGATCCTCAGCCGTCCCTTGGGGCTGCAACTGCTGATTATTTTGGAGGTGTGTTGTGTTGTGTGTGATGCAGGCAATGGCCTGAGTCCCGCTATCTGGGTTTCCATGGCCCCAGGAGCCCTTCTGGGCAGAGGACGCTGCTAGATTCAAGCTGGCCCCTCCCTCTCATCTCCTTCAGTCTTTTTGTAGACCTTAAACTGGGGGATCCTGGGAGCACGAGATTGGTGAGGGCAAGGGCTTGGGGGAGGACACACAAGAGGGGAGCGGAGAGAGGGTCGTGTTTGCCTCAGCACTGGGGGAGCCAGGAAACGTTCATGAAAGTTTCTGAAGGTGAAGCAGGAGGGATTTCACCCCAGGGCTGTAGCCAGGGACTGCGAGAGGGTGAGGGTGGGGTGAGGAGAAGGCCCCCAGGACACAGCACCTGTCTCACTCTCATCACCCTCCTTGGGCTTTGCTTTGTGATTCGTGGCCACGTCCTGAGGCCAACCTTGCCACGTTAAGAAAGGCAGCCCTGAGCCTTGGTCACCCCAGGAGTTCCAGCAGATACCACAGGGGCATCTCAGGTCCCATACCCCTCCAGGCCCCTGTGGTTACCCCCAAGGGCCTGGCCAGGCTTGCCAGCTGCCTGGGGCCTGGAGAGCAGCCACATGCCCTGTGCAGGGAGTGGTTGCCAGGGAAGCCATGGGCGGAGGCCCTGCTCTCTGTCACCAAGCTCCTGTTTATGAGATCATCACCCTCAAAAGGCCAAAAGTTAGGACCAAACTTCAAGAGAAACTCCTCTTCAAGTAGAATTTTCACAGCAGACAGCTGGGACCAGCCCTACCCACAGCCAGCTCTAAGCTGACACAGGGACCCTGGCCAGGCTTCCACCCGCTCTGCTTGCCTGGGGCTCTTGCTGGCCTGCAGATAACATTGAGTCATTTCCACACACAGCACTTCCAGAGCCTTATGATGAGCCATCTAGAAAGACCTCAGGGCTCCTCCTTTCTTCCTCATGGCACCTGCTTTCGTTCCTCTGGGTCTTGGGTGGGGGCGGAGAGGAGCCATCCAGATGAGATGGAAGGGAGTGGCCGCTGGCTTCTCAGTCCCCAGGAAGGCTCCCTGGGCAGCCCCTTGTGCTGGGCGTGTCCTGCACTGTGGTCTCCACATGTTCCAGGCCCCACCCCTGCCCCGGCCCCTGTGTTCCCTTCTGGGCTTCCCCTTTCCAGGGTACTAGGGAGGCGGCTGGGATCTGTCCGGTCCTCGCCCCACCTTCCTGGGCTCCCCAGGCTCTCAGATCCTGTCTCTTTGCTGTGACCACACAGTTGGACAGAGGCTTCTACCAGGAAAAGGCAGAGCCCAGGGACCAGCAACCCGCCAGCAAATGTCAGGCCAAGAGGAGCCTGTGGGGCGAGCTCCAGCCCCGTGGCCTTGCTGCCGGGTTCAGGTGGCGCAGGGAGGCGGCATGGGCCTGTGAAGGCCAGTGAAACGGGCAGGACAGGTACTTGGCCTGCATCTGGAGAGCCACTTCCCACTCCCACTCCCTGGCCGTGTGGCTCTGGGAAGGCTATGACACTTTGTAAAAGTTGCCTGGTGTGGAAAATGGCGGCGGTCCTGCGCCCTACCTTGGAAGGCTGTGCTGGGAATTCGAGACGTAACATAGGTGTGAAGGTCTGACCTCTGGAAGAGGTGTAGGGAACGTTTGTTGACAACGGCACATGAAGCCGGGGCTCTTAGTGAGGTGTAGACACCAAAGCAGTCTTCTCCTGTCCAGAGATGGGAGAGAAGGAGCTGTCATGCATTCAGGCACTTCAAATGTGGGGCCCTGGGGTGCTTTCACACCCCTTTTTAATCCTGCAGCGTAAGTCTTCTTATCTCCAACTTGCAGGGGAGACATCTGAAGCTCGGGAGCCTGGGCCAGAGCTCATCAGCAGCTGCCTGTGAGCTCAGACCTGGCTCTGCCGCTATCTGTCTTCTCAGTAACCATGACCTTGACTCACGCGTGTGTCCAGTGATACCCGTCCTGCTGCAGGTGCCCAACCCCCTCCCGCTGGAGCTCAGAGCACGGAAGCCTGGCCCTCCAAGGAGACAGAATGGCATGTCGGGCACCACAAGTGCTGGGTGAGTGCCAGGCTGAGCTGTGCTTTCCTCCTCCATGGCACAGCTGGGGTCAGGATTCCAGAGGATCCCAGCTGGCCCTGGAAGGTACCTTGCTCTTGGCAAGAATCGGCAGGTCCCAACTGTTGGCAATTCCTTAGCTCTCCCTGTACAGCCTCCCAGATCAAGAGACCAAAAACTCCATGATATACGTCAGCAAATATAAAACAGCAGAAAATCTTCACTCAGCAACCAAGAGACAGGACAAGAGTCCAGGGGCTCAGGCTGAGGCTGGCATTGTGATGACAGGTGGAGTCCAGGACACGTCTCGGCAGGCCATTAACCACAGTTCCGTATTTAGGAGGATCCTGACAAGGTCATTCATAATAAAGTTGCTCCCGGTGGAGCAGCACATCCGCTCTTGGCTCGTGTACCCGGGAGCTCTGTCCCGCGCTCACCTCTGTACCTGCAGCAGGTATGCTAGGCACTGTGGTATTTGTGTCTCAGAGCTGAGTTCATGTGCATTTCTTCATCTAAGAACCTGCTCGGAACGACCCCTCAGCCCCTGCAGACCCAGCAGAGGCTGAGACTTGGCTTAGGAGGCAAGTCGGGTCCTTAGAGCAGCCCCCGGATCAAGCTGTGAGTGCCTGGGTCCTCAGTATTTGGCTCTCTGAGTAGAACTGCCAGAGAATGGGATGTTCTCAAGCATCACAATTCCCCGTAGACCCAGGCCTGAACCCCAGCAATTTGTACGTCAAACTCTACAGGCAATTCTGTGCAGTCCATTTTCGCTCTTCTTTAAAACGATCACAAAATATGCAGCTTTCCTTTCCCTGAGAAAATGGCAAAGAAAACTCAGCATAGAAGGCCAAGGAGGGTGCGTGGAAATGATTCACATGTTTGAAAGATTTATATGTATAGAAGAAAGCTGTGAAGTGTGAAGTACATTTTCTATTGTAGAATGGATGAAAATGAAATAAAAATAATATCCTTTGCTAGGCAGAACAAGTAACTTCTTTTTAAAAAAACAATTTTATGGGATAAAAAAATCTGGATCAGTTTCTTAAGTGGGATTTCTGCCACAAACCTTTGAAGAATCATGTTGTCTTAGCCCAAAGTGAAAACTGTGTTGCGGAACAGAGAAAATAACTGTGCTCCCCGCATGTATCCTGAGGCCAAGGGGACACAGGCCAAGGACTGAACACTTTAGAGACAGGTCCTCAGCTATGCATGGCTCAGAAGCAGATTGACGCATACTTGCTGCAACGAGACTACATTTCTGTCAAAAGAAGATGTGTGAGTTCCATCCTTTGTTTTATTTTTCATGTCTTATTAAGATATAATACATTTACTGTAAAATTCACTTAAAGTGTGCAATTCAACAGCTTTTAGTATATTCAGAATATTACAACCATCACCACAACGAATGTGAGAACACCCTTATTACCCCCAAAAGACATCCCATGCTCTTTAAACCTCACCACATACCCATACCCAGTACTCTCAGCCCCAGCAACCCCTAATCTACTCTCCGTCTCTATAGATTTGGCCACTACCCTGGGCATGTCCTGTAGACAGTCCACAACTCTGCATGGCCTTCCCTGTGGGCTTCTTTCACTCAGCATGGTGATTTTGAGGTTTATTCCCGCTGCAGCATGAATCACGTCTTTCCTATTTGTGGCTAATATTCCACTGTTTGAATAGATCATGCTTTATTTATCCATTCTTTGGATGACAGGCATTCGGGTTGTCTCTACTTTTGGGTTATTTTGAATGACTCTGATATGGTTTGGATTTGTGTCCCCACCCAAATCTCATGTAGAATTGTAATCCTCGAAGTTGGAGGAGGGGCCTGGTGAGAAGTGACTGGATCACAAGGTGGGTATTCCCCCTTGTTGTTCTTGTGACAATGAGTGAGTTCTCATAAACCTGATTGATTAAAAGTGTGTAGCACCCCCCTCCTCTCTTCCTCCTGCTTCAGCCATGCACGACGTGCCAGCTCCCCCTTCACCTTCCGCTATGATTTTGAGTTTCCTGAGGCCTCCCCAGCCATGCTTCCCGTCCAGCCTGCAGAGCCATGAACCAATTAAAAATATTTTCTTTATAAATTACCCAGTCTCAGGTAGTTCTTTATAGCAGTGCAAGAATGGACTGATACAGACTCTGCTGTAAGCAATCACATACAAGCTTCTGTGTGGATATGTTTCTGTTTGTCTTGGGTCTGTGCTTAGGAATGGAAGTGCAGGGTCATGTGGTGACTCCGAGTTCACCTTTTTGGAGAATTGCTGGACTGTTTTTCAATATGGTTGCAGCATCTCACATCCTCATCAGCAATGTATGCATTTCCTTGGTTCACTGTCTCAGTGGTTCTAGTATCTTCACATCCTTGACAGTCTTGACATCACCTATCTTTTGCATCTAGCCATCCTCACAGGTTTGAGGTGATATCTCATTGTGGTTTCAATTTGCATTTCCTTGGTGGATAATCAAGTTGAACATCTTTGCATGTGTTCATTGGCCATTTGCATGACTTCTTTAGAACCATGTCAATTCAAATATTTCACTACTGTGTAGCTGGGTTTTTTATTATTGAGTTGTAAGAGTTATTTATATATTTTGGACACAAGTCCCTCATTAGATTTGATACATGATTTGTAAATATTTTCTCTCATTCTCTGTGTTGTCTTCTTACTTTATTGATGGTATCATTTGAAACAAAAAAAAGTTTTTAATTTTAATGTAGTCCAATTTGTCTACTTTTTTCTTTCGTTACTAGTGCTTTTGGTTCATATCTAAGAAACCATTGTCTGATCCAAAGTCATGAAGACTTACACCTGTGTTTTCTTCAAACAATTTTATAGTTTTGGTTCTGACACTAAAGTCTGTGGTCCATTTTGAGTTAGTCTTTGTGTGTAGGATAAAAAAGGGGTTCAACTTGATGTTTTTACATGAAGTCCACTTGTTCCAGCATCATTTATTTAAATGACAGTTCTTTATACACACAAAATGGTAATTCTGTGAGGTGATAGATGTACTAATTAGCTTTATTGTGGGTAATTATTTCACAATGAACACATATATCAAAACATCCTATTGTACATCTAAATACATATGATTTTTATCATTGATACCCCAATATACCTGGAAAAAGTTTTTAATTAAAACAATAGACTATTGTAAAGTGTCTGTTCATATCCTTTGCCCACATTTGAATGGGCTTGTTTGTTTTTTTCTTGTAAATCTGTTTTAGTTCTTTGTAAACTCTGGATATCAGCCCTTTGTCAGATGGGTAAACTGCAAAAATTTTTTCCCATTCTGTTGGTTGCCAATTCACTCTAACGACTGTTTCCTTTGCTGTGCAGAAGCTGTGGAGTTTAATTAGGTCCCATTTGCCTATTGTGGCTTTTGTTGCCAATGCTTTTGGTGTTTGGGTCATGAAGTCCTTGCCTACGCCTATGTCCTGAATGGTTTTGCCTAGATTTTCTTCTAGGGTTTTTATGGTGTTGGGTCTTATGTTTAAGTCTTTAATCCATCTGGAGTTAATTTTGGTGTAAGCTGTCAGGAAGGGGTCCAGTTCCTGCTTTCTGCACATGGTTAGCCAGTTTTCCCAACACCATTTATTAAACAGGGAATCTTTCCCCATTGCTTGTTTTTGTCAGATTTGTCAAAGATAAGATGGTTGTAGATATGTTGTGTTGCCTCCAAGGTCTCTGTTCTGTTCCATTGGTCTATATCTCTGTTTTGGTACCAGTACCATGCTTTTTTGATTACTGTAGCCTTGTAGTATAGTTTGAAGTTTAGCAGTGTGATGCCTCCAGCTTTGTTCTTTTTGCTTAGAATTGGCTTGGCTATGCGGGCTCTCTTTTGGTTCCATATGAAGTTTAAGGTAGTTTTTTGCAGTTCTGTGAAGAAGGTCATTGGTAGCTTGATGGGGATAGTGTTGAATCTGTAAATTACTTTGGGCAGTATGGCCATTTTCACGATATTGATTTTTCCTAACCATGACCATGGAATGTTTCTCCACCTGTTTGTGTCCTCTCTTATTTCATTGAGCTGTGGTTTGTTGTTCTCCTTGAAGAGGTCCTTTACATTCCTTGTTAGTTGTATTCCTAGGTATTTTATTCTCTTTGCAGCAATTGTGAATGGCAGTTCGTTCTTGATTTGGCTCTCTTAAGTCTGTTATTGGTGTATAGGAATGCTTGTGATTTTTGCACATTGATTTTGTATCCTGAGACTTTGCTGAAGTTGCTTATCAGTTTCAGGAGATTTTGGGCTGAGATGACGGGGTCTTGTACATATACAATCATGTCATCTACAAATAGAGACAATTTGACTTCTTCCTTTCCTATTTGAATACACTTTATTTCTTTTTCTTGCCTGATGGCTATGGCTAGAACTTCCAGTACTATGTTGAATAGGAGCGGTGAGAGAGGGCATCCTTGTCTAGTGCCAGATTTCAAGGGGAATGCTTCCAGTTTTTGCCCAGTCAGTATGATATTGGCTGTTGGTTTGCCATAAATAGCTTTTATTATTTTGAGATATGTTCCATCAATACCTAGTTTATTGAGGGTTTTTAGCATAAAGCACTGTTGAATTTTGTCAAAGGCCTTCTCTGTATCAATTGAGATAATCATGTGTTTTTTGTCTTTGGTTCTGTTTATGTGGGAATTACATTTATAGACTTGTGTATGTTGAACCAGCCTTGCATCCCCAGGATGAATCTTACTTGATCATGGTGGATAAGCTTTTTGATGTGCTGTTGCAGTTGGCTTGCCAGTATTTTATTGAAGATTTTTGTGTCTGTGTTCATCATGGATATTAGCCTGAAGTTTTCTTTTCTTGCTGAGTCTCTACCAGGTTTTGGTATCAGGTTGATGTTGGTCTCATAAAATGATTTGGAAAGAATTCCCTCTTTTTGGGTTATTTGAAATTGTTTCAGAAGGAATGGTACCAGCTCCTCATTGTATGTCTGGTAGAATTCAGCTGTGAACCCGTCTAGACCTGGGCTCTTTTTGGGTGGTAGGCTCTTAACTGCTGCCTCAACTTGAGACCTTGTTATTGGTCAATTCAGGGTTTCGACTTCTTCCTGGTTTAGGCTTGGAATGATGCAAGTGTCCAGAAATTTATGCATTTCTTTCAGATTTACTAGTTTATGTGCATAGAGTTGTTTGTAATAATCTCTGATGATGGTTTGAATTTCTGTGGAATCTGTGGTGATATCCCCTTTATCGTTTTTTATTGCATCTATTTGATTATTCTCTCTTTTCTTTTTTATTAATCTGGCTAGTGGTCTATTTCGTTGATCTTTACAAAAAACCGGCTCATGGATTTATTGATTTTTTTAAGGGTTTTTTGTGTCTCTATCTCCTTCATTTCTGCTCTGATCTTAGTTATTTCTTGTCTTCTGCCAGGTTTTGAGTTTTTTTGATCTTGCTCCTCTAACTTTTTCAATTTTGACGATAGGGTGTCAATTTTAGATCTCTCTTTGCTTCTCATGTGGGCACTTATTGCTATGTATTTTCCTCTAGAGACTGCTTTAAATGTGTACCAGAGATTCTGGTA
Source organism: Sapajus apella (assembly GCF_009761245.1). NCBI lineage: Eukaryota > Metazoa > Chordata > Mammalia > Primates > Cebidae > Sapajus > Sapajus apella. The sequence continues at coordinate 469,936 of NW_022437163.1, read as the reverse complement.
TGTTGTGTCTTCATTCTCATTGGTTTCGAAGAACGTCTTTATTTCTGCCTTCATTTCATTGTTTATCCAGTCAATATTCAAGAGCCAGTTGTTCAGTTTCCATGAAACTGTACAGTTCTGAGTTAGTTTCTTCCTATTACTGTTTTCTAATTTAGGTCCATTGTGCTCAGACAATATACTTTATGACTTCAATCATATTTAAAGGTATTCAAGTTTATTTTATGATATATGTACTATATTGTCAATTATGGAGAATATTTTATGTATACTTGAGAAGAATAAGTATTCTGCTGTTTTTGATGAAGTGCTCTGTAGATGCTGGTTAAATCTAAGTTTAAAATATCATTTAAGTTTTTATTTCCTTGTGGATCTTCTGCCTATTTGTTCTATAAATAATTGAAAGTGGGGTATTGAAGTCTGTAAATACCATTGTTAAATTGTCCACTTCTCCCTTCAATTTCACCAGTTTGCTTTATGCGTTTAGGGAGCCAGTGTTAGGTGCATACAGGTTTATAATTGTTTTATTGTCCAGATGAATTGACCCTGTCATCATTATAAAATGTTCATCTTTATCTCTAGTAACATTTTCTGCTTTAAAGCCTATTTTTTCTGATGTTAGCTAGTCTCTCCAGCTCTGTCATGGTTGCTGTTTGCACGGCATATGCTTTTTTGTCCTTTAACTTTCAACTCACTTATATTTTTTAAAGCTACACTGGATTTTCAACATAATCTAAGTAATTTTTCTATAGGAAGTCAGTGTACATTGTAGATACTATCGTACATACACACACACACACACACACACACACACACAGAAACACACACTTGATAAGTAGGTTTCTTGTTTCCTTTATTCAATCTAATAATCTGCCTTTTGATTGACTTGTTGAATTGATTCAAATTTAATATTATTTTTATTGATTATTTTACTGGGTTTATATCTACCATTTTGCTTTTTGTTTTCTATATGTCCTTATTATTTCTCCATTTTCTTGTACTACTTTTTGGTATTAAGTGGATATTTTATAATGTAACATTTTTTATTCCTTAAATGGCTTTTTTACTGTATTGTTTGAGTTATTTTCTTAATGGTTGCTCTGGGACTTACAATGTACATCTTAACATCAACTTTTATATTGCATTTATACTGGCCTAATACCAGTGACATACAGAAACATATTCCTGTGGCATGAGTTCCATTTCATACACTTCATCCAACATAGTTTCATTCCGTAGAATTCTTTTTTGTGCTATTAATTAACATATCACCCCTATATGTTTTACAAATCCAACAATATCTTGTTATAATTACTACTTTATATGATCTTAAGTCTTTTAAGGAAGCTGAGAGAAGAAAGGAAAGCAAGTGTATGTTTATAAAGTTGGTTATATTAACCTCCTTATTTACCATTTCTGATTCTCTTTTCTTCCCCCTGTGGATTCTGATTGCTGTCTGATGTCATTCCCTTACTCCAATACAGCTTTGTTCTAACCCACCTTCTTTGCGCTGCTATTTTCAAATATACTACATTTCTGTATATTGTAATACAAATAATGTAATTATATCAATATTCTTTTATGTCAGTATTTTTTAAATAAGAGAAGAAAGGAAAAGAAATATGTTATACTGTCTTTTATAGTTCTCTACAGAATAGCCTCATGTGTGACGGGTCTCAGCAGGGGCCCCTCATGCACAATGAGTCACTTGCCCTTGCTGCTCTCAAGGCTTTCTCCTTATTAGTCTTTCAACATTTTAACACGGCTGGGAGCTGGGATACACAGGTGGCCAGAGCCCCAGACTGGGAGTTGGGTGAGTAGGGACACTGTTTTCTTTTCTGCATCTGCACAGAGGAGAGCTCCTGTTTTCATAAGATGGGCTTAGAGGGAGTGGAGAAGGGGCCGAGGCTCAAATGCCACAGACTCTCACTGTTCTTACCAAGGTTTAGTGGATTTTCCTAAATAAATATTTTTTTCATGTTGTACATGCCCTTAGGATAATTTCAGATACTTTAAATGATTTTTAAAACAATTTTCTCCAGTTAAATGATTGTCTTCTGCGGGCAGTCCACCACTCCCAGGTGGTAGCCCTGTCCTCTACCTTTGAAAATTCCACCACTGATCTCCAGCTAGCTCAGGTGTTTGGGGGAGCATCCCTCAAGTGGCCCTATCAGTCTGGGTACTGTAGTCCATGACACTGGTTTAAGCACAATTTTAATACAGTATCCATTGTTCCAAGTGTGCTCTGTGTGATGATGCAGTTAGTCTCAACCACAGCCTGAGAGGAGGTTCCAGTCACATCCATTTCACAGCTGAGGCCTGGAGGACTTGATGATGTTACCCAAGGTCTCTGTGAGAGAGTCGGGTGGGAGAGGGAGGCTCTGTCAGTCAGTCAGTCAGTCAGCACATACCCACTGAGCTTATGCCAGGCACCGCTCTGGGCAGTGAGGACAAACTGAGCACCAAGCCTTTAGAGGGCCGTGAGGACAGACCAAGTACCAAGCACTAAAAGGGCAGTGAGGATGGACCAAGCACTGAGTACTGAGCACTCAGAGGGCAGTGAGGAGGACCAACCACCAAGCACTCAGCACTCCCCAGCGGGGGTCAGATGAGGAGCAAAAGGATAAACACACAGGTCGTAGACGACAGGGAGAGATCAGTGCTGAGAACAGTGAGGCACACGTGGAGCCATGAGCAGTGGGGATGCTCTGGGCATGGTGGGAACAGCCCTCTGAGGACGAATCCTCTGAGCTGTCCTGAGCCGCCAGGATCCTCCCGGTTTAGAAAACACCCCAGCATTTAGGGCTCTTCCCACTTTTTGTGCAAGCCCTTCATGAAGGCACGGTGCCACTTGGAACCGTGTGGTCCTCACCGCCTGTGCCCAAGTGAACTCCTGCCTCCTTTCATTCTCAGTTTCCTAGCCTGCAAACCCAGAATCGTATGAACTGTCATACAGTCATGGGTCGGCTGGGGCATAATGAAACTAGAACCAGAATTATTCCACTGGTCCTGAATCATTTCTCTTCATTTTGGGTATTTGCTTGTTTATATGGTCAATGTCTCCATCTCTCTCTCTCTGTCTGTCTCTGTCTCCCTCCCTCTCCCTCTCTGTCTTCCTTTGTCTCTGTCTCTGTCATCTCTCCCTCCCTTCTCTCTCCCTCCCCCTCTGTCTCTGCCTCCCCCTCTCTCCCTGTCTTCCTCTCCTTCTGACTCCCTCTCCCCCTGCTCTGTCCCTCTCTCTCCCTTTCTCTCTGCCTCTGTCTCCCTCCCTCTCCCTCTCTGTCTTCCTCTCCCTCTGCCTCTGTCCTTCTCTCCCCATCTGTCTCCCTCTTTCTCCTTCTCCCTATCCCTCTGCCACTGTCCCTCTCCCTCTCTCTCTCCCTCCCTTCTTCTCTGTCTCTGTCTTCCTTTCTTTCTCTCTCTCCCCATCTCTCCCTCTCTCTGTCCCCCTCCCTCTCTCTGTCCCTCTCTCTGTGTGTCCCTCCCTCTCTCTGTCCCCCTCTCTCTCCCCCTCTCTCTCTGTCTCTTTCTCCCTCTCTGTCTCTGCCTTCCTCTCTCCCCTCATTCTTATTCTGTCTCCCTCTCTCTCCAGCCCTGGCTTTATCTGCTTTCCAGCTCCCGTTCCCAGATGAGTGTGCTGTGGCCCCCAGATACCAATTCCAAATTTCTGGGAGTGGTGCTCCGGCTGTACCTGTCTGGGTTTGTTGTCCAGCCCTGAATCCGCCCGCTGAGCCAGGAGAGCATGTCCTGTCCTGGGGGTGTGGGGTTCTGTCAGCCTCACCCACCTGGCAGGAGCCTCTCTCAGGGCACAGCGGCTGCCCACACCCAGCCGACGGGAACCTGCCTTCAGCAGCTGCCCGTGGATGCCCTCCCTCTTGCCCCATGCTTGTCCTACCACACACATGTGAAAATTCAACGTTACAAAGATCTATGCCCCAGACACCACTAGGACACAGAGAAACGGCCGTGAGCCTGTGTTGACTACACTTTTCAGGTTATGAAATTGCTTTAAGCTGTACCTTTGAGTTTAATATTTATAACTTATGAATAACTTATCAGTACAGAGGGAAAAAAATACCAGAAATACAGTGTTTTTAGTGGACTTTCTGCTCCTGCACATTTCTGGGCAGGACATAAATTAAAGGCACAGGGCATCCTGATGGGCTGAGAATGTGTGTGTGTCTTCTCCAGCAATTCCCAGACATCTACACTTTGAAGAAAACAGCAATCGATGTCATCTGGAAAATTGTAACTTAGTAATTAATTGTGATAATTTCCCTGGGTTCTCTGTACTGCATGAGGCCACAGCATATTCATTAGAGAGGAAAAGAGAATATTGACAGAAACAGGGTTGTGCCTTTGTAACGAGATGTTCTATCAGAAAATGAAATGCAATTTTCTGTTCTCTGTAAGCTTTTACCACAGAGCTCATAACAATGGGAGTTTTCTCTGTCATTCCACTCAGTTCCCACTGGAGTAAACCTCCAAGCTGTAAGACTGCTGTCTTTCATGTTGAGACCAGACTGACAGCCTTTCCATGACAGTACATTAAGTTGATTCCAATGGCAAAGGGTCAAACATGCCTCCTCGGCCAATCAGGGACAGTTGATAGCATTTGCCAAATAGCTGTCCTCAGCCACAGCCGTCCCCTCCGTAATCAGCACTGCTGTTTGCGGAGCCTGCCCTTTGCAGGAATGGCACCAGTGCACCCAGGCTTCAGTGATGTCAGCTCCCCAGACACAACTGTGACCATTGCTTTTATCATCATCCTCGTGTTTATGGCTGAGGAAAGGAGGGCTTAGGAGGTCTAATCTTATGTCTTTATCCTAGCAATCGGCACACATCCGTGGATCAATAAACATTCTATTAAAATGATGAACACGACTGATCTCCCTTAATCTGATTTTCCAGGAGTCCTAAGCAGGCCTAAGACTGAGAAAATAAGAGAAGGAAAGAGAGAGAGGCCACCTTAATCGGCTGTGATGCTGACTTGGGCAATTCCAGGTCGAGAGGAATGATCTGCTTTCGACATTGTTTGTGTGATAAGTAACTTCTTTTTTTTTTTTGAAATGGAGTCTTGCTCCATCACCAGGCTGGAGTGCAATGGCACGATCTCGACTCACTGCAACCTCTACCTCCCAGGTTCAAGTGATTCTCCTGCCTCAACCTCCCAAGTAGCTGGGACTACAGGCGCGCGCCACCACACCCAGCTAATTTTTGTATTTTTAGTAGAGATGGGGTTTCGCCGTGTTGGCCAGGATGGTCTCAGTTTCTGAACCTTGTGATCCACCCACCTCCGCCTCCCAAAGTGCTGGGATTACAGGCGTTAGCGACTGTGCCCAGCTGTGATGAGTAAATTTTTAAACAACGGCCCAGGAACCCAAGACTTAGATGCAGCCAACTCTGCAAGGCGGGCGAGAGCTGAGATCTTCCGTGGCCGACAGGCACAGGGCTACTGGGAGCATCACAAGGTCTGCTCCGAGGTGGCTTGAATGCCGCAATGCCCGAGTCCTGCCTGGCTCCGTCACGCACTATCCCTCTCCTGATACGTGCGATCTTCAGACAGCAGCCCCTTGCTGTCAGCAGCTGAGGAACCTAATTGTCTGGGTGGGTTGTTCCCGTCCAACTTCCACCTGTCATGAAGCATGCTTTTTCAGATCAACCAATCTCCACACCTACCATTGTGTCAGGCACAGAGCTGGGCATCAACAATTGTAGGTTGGCCGGGCGCGGTGGCTCAAGCCTGTAATCCCAGCACTTTGCGAGGCCGAGGCGGGTGGATCACAAGGTCAAGAGATCGAGACCATCCTGGTCAACATGGTGAAACCCCGTCTCTACTAAAAATACAAAAAATTAGCTGGGCATGGTGGCGCGTGCCTGTAATCCCAGCTACTCAGGAGGCTGAGGCAGGAGAATTGCCTGAACCCAGGAGGCGGAGGTTGCCGTGAGCCAAGAGCGCGCCATTGCACTCCAGCCTGGGTAACAAGAGCGAAACTCCATCTCAAAAAAAAAAAAAAAAACCACTGAAAAAGAACAATTGTAGGTTGAATAATGAGTGAAATGAAATGAATGGAAAAACCCTGACTCAGCCCTCCTTCATACTTATGATTTAGTCCTACATGAGACACTAGAGGAAAATAAATCCTAGTCTTTATCCATGAAGAGCTTAGAATTTGGAAGGGGTCAAAGACACACTCACAGGACCAGTAGTGATCCTGACACTGTCCTACCAGTAACCTGATGAATCTGTAATAATAAATCCTGCATTGCGTGGGCAGTGCCTGCGTAGACAGATGCCAAGGGGGTTATAACATTTGGAGTCAGATGAACCAAAAGTGCAAATGTTAACACAATTCCAGAAGTGCAAGGGGTTTAATGTCTGTAAAAGCATGAAACTGTACCCAGTGGCCTTGGCTTAATGGAGTCGTATGTTGGTATTCCTTTTGCATTTCCGAAAGGTTGGTCCCAAGTCTCAAAGCAAGAGAGTTTTCCAAGGGTTCTGACATAGGTTTTCTCAGACTCCACCCCCGGTGGCTGGGAAGCTGTTTGTTGGACAGAGGCGACAGCCAGGACTTCAGAGGCTGACGGAGGAGGCGTCAGATCGTTACAGAGGAATCTGAGATCTGGCCTATGGGCAGGAATTCTCAGACATTGACCGAGTCTCCCTGAAAGGTTTCCAGGGTTGTTTGTTCAAGGCTGTCCTTGTTGCCGTCACTTGTCCACGGTGCCAGCGCCTCATGGGGAATCCTGCTTGTGTCTTTGGGCAGATTCCAAAGGGAGGCCACCTTTGCTACAGCCGCACCTGCCTCCCCCATCACCACCTGCCTGTCACCTGGGAGTCAGGCCTGCTGCCCTGGAGATGGGGACAAACCAGGACCAAAGCAGCCCAGGATCCAGCCAGGGCCTGGGAGATCTCCCTCGTGATGCAGGGGTAGCAGGGGGACATTCCAGGGCTGACACTTCTGGGCACTTGCTGAGACCTGGGGAAAGAAATAGCCACTGGTCCCATTTTCACTTATACAGGGGACGATGATTGCTCTGAGTTCCTGAGAGTTACAGGAGAAACAGATACGGTGCTCGGCCTGTGGTCCAGAGCTTTAGGGCACTGGTCTTTCATTGCTGGCCATGAGACAGCGAGGCTTTGAAAGGGAGCGGCCAGCCCTGTGGGAATCTTCTCTTCTCAGCAAAAGAATGAATAAGTGAATTTGGTCATGGGGAAAATTACATGCTAGAGGCATCTTTATAACCACCATCTGTTTTTGTAGTGAAGCACTTGATGAGTATTTGCTAAAAGAATGAATGCCCAATAAATCAACTAAATACAGCTCTTAAATATTTCAAACCAAGTTGAGACTTTGTGCATCTTTTGAAGCTCTTTCACAGATAATGCAACAAAGACACGAAGAAATTAAGTCATACGGTGGCCTTGGAGAGCTTATTTACCAAATATTTTATGTGTTTTATTTATCAGTTTTGACTAGGATTTTATAATTTACTCATATAACTTTCCATATATTTTCCTTTTCTAATATATTTTCTAGATTGAGTCTCATAAATATTGAATTTCCATTTGAAAATATTTGGATCTGTCTACACATAAGAAATTCATCCCATTAGGCATTCTTATAATTTAAACAAATGTTCTCTCATTAGAAGAGTAGTACATTTAAGATGCACCTTTGTCATAATTTCTGAACTCCACCTAATGAAAACTCTCTTTCATGTTGGAATATTTTCCACTTCAAATGCATTTTATCCACACAATGAGGTTTGTAATTCATTCTTTAATATTTTTATTTTGCATATTGTATGTATATTATGCATGCATATGCACAAATACTGTATTGGTCTCCAGATTTTATTCTCTGGTATGCCATTTTAAATAAAAATTGGAAGTTAAATGAAAATAAATCTTTTGGCTTAGCTAACTTAACATTAATAAAAAATACAACACATTTGCTAAGAGTTTCTTCATCCATGGAAATGAGGCCCTGAACATTTTCAAATGTTGAAGCCTTTCAAACCCTGCTAGTTACTGTGTCAGACACTTGATTCATGTCCAGGTACCTCATACCCTCAGGACTCGCCTGACACCTTAAGAGCAGGCATTGCAGCAAGCTGCTTTGTTAGTCTACATTGTAACTGTCTTTGAGCCCTTCGTTGGGACATGGAGCTTGGAAAAGGGCAAATCTGGCTCCGCCACGCATGCTCCATCGGTGCCATTACTTTGCTCTTCCTCTTCTAATCATAAGAAATTGAGTTAAAGGAGAAATAAAGAAAACCTATGTCTTTTATTTTGTGAGGAAATGCATTTGTGCTGCAGAGCCTAGAGATGGAGGTAGAGAAAGATGTAGTGTGCTAGCTCCACTCTAGATGGATCGGTTTCACGTGGGCAGGAAGATGTTAAGGACAGTCACAGGAGACTCTGGCCAAGAGTTGACCCAGGAATTTAAAATCCTCAGCATGCCATTTCCTTCCTTTCATGCTCTGGTCATTCAAAACCGACCGTTGGGCTCCACGGTACCCAAATCCCTCACTCTCACCACGATGGCTTATTGCAAATGCAATTCATCCTTTCTTCGATTTATTTGGAAATAGCGTCTCGCTCTGACATCCAGGCTGGAGTGCAATGCTGTGAACAAAGCTCACTTCAGTCTTGACCTCCCAGGCTCAAACAATCCTCCTGCCTCAGCCTTCCTGAGTAGCGGGGACTACAGGTGTGTGCCAACAAGCCCAGTTAATTTTTGTATTTTTGTAGAGACACAGTCTCCCTGTGTTGCCCAGCTGGTGTCAAACTCCTCCCCTCAACTGATCCCCTCCGCCTCAGCTTCCCAAAGCACTGGGATTGTAGGCAGGAGCCACTGCGCCTGGCATGATTTTCTATAATGAAATTTTTAGTGAGCACATAGCATCCTATGTTATCCATGTGCAATAGTATTTATATAATTTTTTAATGTTTGCAATATTACCCTTTTTTGATCCTTTAAAAAAATCTTATATTTTAAAACCTTAGTGGAGGATGCAATCTAGCCTGAAATCTTGATACTAGGTTTTAGATAGGGTCCTTCTCCTCAGTCAGACCTCACAAACTCCAGTGTGTCTGTGCCAGCCAGGGCAGGGATATGCCTTACTGGTGTGTGTGCTCCAGGGCACTCTATACTGAAAACGGTGGGTCCCGGGAAGATGGTTTTACAGAAAATCTGGGATTCTCCCCACAGGTTGTTTTGTGCTTGGGCCCTACTCATTACTTATCTGTGACCATTTTGGAAGCATAATTCTGGTGGCAAACTGCATTGTAGAGTAAAGGATGTGTGGTAATTTGTGATGTGATTTGTTCCAGTTTCCAGATAGTCACTCTTAGGTCTGAGTTACATAAAAAGAAATTCTAATAAAATAAATAGCAGTTGAAACATAGTTGAGTTTGGCCCACAGAAAAGAAGCAAAAAATATCATTTGTCTTCAAGGATGATGTGACCCATAAGACATCCATTTTCTCAAAGCTCACTTTGAGACACTTTCTCAATCTCTCAAAATAAGACTTGTTTTCCTGGGTTTTTCTGAACCAAACCATGATGCCTTCTGGAACTTCTGTAGGATGTTGCGATGAGATGACACTTAGTCTTTACAAATAAGAAAGCCAAACATAGAGACAGCTCTAAATCAGAAGAGAGAATGGCTGCGGCTTTTCAATTTAGGGCACTCTAAAGTTAGAAAATCTAATACCCAGGGCCTAAGTGTGGCATATAATGTCACATTGTTCCACGGTAAATCAGCATATTAGCTTCCTTTTAAAAATTCACTTGAAGATAAAATAAATGGAATTGGTTTTCACAACAGTTAACTCTGGGTTCTGCACCATCAACATGAAAATCCAATTGCAATCGTTGAATATATACTTAATTGCAAGGGACTTTATTTTAGGGAGTGAAAGCCATGCTTAGCATTTTATTCCACTGGGAAGAAAGACATAAGTTACAGTGTTCTGGTAATTGGGTACTTTTTGAAGAAATATTTTGCATTATTTTTCAAGCATTTTTCAAACAGATGCTGGTTCTACATAAACAGAAACCATCCAGGAAGCTCAGTAAATCAGACAACTTGTGTTTTGTTGACAGGGACTGACCTCCTCCCTCACCATCTGCAGAAAAATGTGCCACTAAGTATTTATTACACCCCATCAGATATCAAGTCATCGTTACATTTCACAGGGTCCCTGGAGCCCCTTCCAGCTACTCAGTGACCCACAGGCCTAGGATGTCATGCAGCTCTCTCACCAGGAGCTCACCAGACAGACCCTGCCTGACTCCCAGCAGCCCGGGATGCCGTTATTGATAAATGCAGCTTTACTGAGGCAGTTGAGCTGTTCACTCTGAGGGGTTGCCATCATCCTCACAAGAGCCCCAGGGGGACACAGCACGGTCTCTCCTGGCAGGGGAAGTCCCTGCTTGGAAGACGCTGGGGTACTTGTAGGGAATCAGTGAGGGCACCAGAGATGCTAGGGCTTCTGCCAATCAATCAGTTTTAGGTTTTCTATTTCGTCCCTCCCCTGAGACTTCCCCTTATCCATTCATTTTCATACCTGTAAGGGCAGGTGAAGAAGTTTAACCTTCACTAAGGATAATGGAATATGATTCAGGACTAAAAAGAAAAGAGCTTTCAAGCTGTGAAAAGAGATGAAAGAACTTAAATGCAGATTACTTAGAGAAGCCAGTCTGAAAAGACAGCATGCTGTGTGATTCCAGTTACAGGACCTTCTAGAAATGGCAGAATTGTGGAGACAGGAAAAAGCTCAGTGGTTCCCAGGGCCAGTGGGGAGACAGATGAAGCCACGGAGCACAGAAGATTTTCAGGGCAGTGAGACTGTGTGATACTGTGATGGTAGGTATAGGTGATTATACATTTATCTAAACCCACAAAATTTACAGCCCCAACACTGAGTTCTAATTCTCCTAAATGATTGACTTTAGTTAATAACAATATACCAATATTGGTTCATGAATAGTAACAAGTGCACTGCTCTAATACAAGATATAAATAATGGGGAAAACTGGAGAGAGGAGGTCCGAGGAAATACTCCTTCCCACTCCATTCTTCTGCAATCTAAACTTCTCAAGTTTATTTTAAAATATCATATTCAAAATTATTGCACACATAAAACATGATCTCAATTACATGTAGAAATATTGGGAAAATACACCAAAATGTTAATGGCTACCTGTAATAATGGATTGTGAATACTTTGGTTTCTTCTTTATACTTTAGTGAATTTTCTTATTTTTATGCAATGAAAATATGATTCTTTAATCATTAAAACAATGTTTCATATTGTTTAAATAAGACACTCAATCTCACAAGTATAACTGTACTTCAGGAAAAATAGAAAAGAATTTTGAAATGGTTATTGTTTCAGAAAATCTAGAGACCATATTTTCTGTTATTACACAGACTAAGGCACAGAGCCCAAGGGAACAACACTAAAATAAGAACAAATGTTGGACAATCTCATGTGTGTCTCTAGCTAGTTGAAGGCAGCAGAAGTTATATAAAAGTACTGGTGTACATTCAGACGAGGGTATCAGAAAGCACGTTGCAATTCTTTAAACTCCACCGTAGCAGAATGAGACCCAAAAGGAAATCAGAGATGAGGATGCACTTGACTCTCTTAAATTCCACCCCATACTGGAGTGTGTGTGTCAGGGATGGAGAGTGAAGCTGGCATCCTCCCCACCTGCTGGTCTATCTGTAATTTTGCTGATTCTCTATTCTGCATAGAGCAGTGTTCTATGCATTTTCTTTCTGTCAAGGAGCCAGAATTTTGGGAGGGTTAAATGGTTGGTTGGTGTTGTTTCATTGTTTTGGCTGGGTGGTGAGGACTGTTAGGCAGAACTGTCTTTCATTCTTTGCTTTGGGGTTCATTATGTCCTTTGGTTTTAGCTCCTTCAGAAGGCGTGACCGCAGCGCAGAGAGTAGGTGCTACTCTATACCTCCAAACATGGGCATTTTCATGGCTGTGACTTCCTGGTGATCATGCTGAGCAGAAGGCTCTGGTCTTCAGGAAGTTCAAGTCCAGAATGGCTTCAGGCAGCCAGAAACTGTGTTAGGTGTAGTGGGCAATGGTGGGGACAGGAGAGGGCACAATCCACACATGGACATTCTGGGGCCATCGAGGTTGGGGAGGGCCAGCTGTTTAGGGCTATGCAGCACCCTGAGCCACAGAAGGAAGAGAGAATTGGGGCTTCTTGGGGGTGGTGGAGGCAAATTTGGGGAGGGTGCAAGAAGGAGCTATCTGGTTAATAAAGTTGCCTAGTTGTGCAGGTAACAGTCTCTCTGGGCCAGGCTCAGTGGCTCATACCTGTAATCCCAACACTTTGGGAGGCCAAGACAGAAGGATTGCTTGAGCCCAGGAGTTCAGGACCAGCCTGGGCAACATAGTGAGACTCCATCTCTACAAAAAAGTTTTAAAAATTAGCTCAGCATGGTGGTTCACACCTGTAGTACCAGCTGCCCAGGAGGCTGAGATAGGAGGATCACTTGAGCCTAGGAGGTCAAAGCTGCAGTGAGCCATGATGGTGCCATTGCACTCTAGCCTGGGGGACAGAGCAAGACCCTGTCTCAAAAAGAAAAAAAAAATAGAGTTTCTCTAGTGCTCTGGGGTAGAGGCTGTCTAGAATAACTCCTCTCCTGGTACAAGATCTTTACAAACAAGCCTTTTCCTTATCACTGTCAGTTCCTTTACAAAAGAGAAAACTTGTACATTAATTTAGGCAGTTGAGGAAGCAAAGAGCATTCTTGTGTTGGCTTTCAATTTTTATATTTTTTTCACTGAAGCCTCCACTTCCCAGGATCAAGTGAGCCTCCCAGTTCAGCCTCCTAAGTAGCTGGGACCACAAGCACATGCCACCACACCCAGCTTTTTTTTTTATTTTTGACTTTTTTCTAAAACCTATGTTGCCCAGGCTGGTCTCAAACTCCTGGACTCAAGAAATCCTCTGGCCCTAGCCTCCCAAAGTTCTGGGATTATTGGCATGAGCCACTGTGCCAGGCTTTCATTTCTTTTAGCTCAAACTAATCAATATGCAAATGTTGCATATTTGGGGGTGGCAAGCTCTGGATCCCTTCAAGTCAAAACAGATGAGGTTGGTCCTAATCCAGCCACTAAACCTGTATTCTGACATTGGACATGTAGCCTCAGCCCCTCACTCTCCATCTCCTCTTCTTTAAAGAGGACATAATAATCATGCAAACTGCCAACCTTGCAGAGGTATGGAGAGGTTCAAGGCAAATGTCAGATGTGAGGAAGCAGCATTTGTAAATTTAATTCAATCAACATCTGTCTGGCATCTGTTGTGAATCAAGCCATGTGCTGGGTACAGAGGGAGCTCAGAGGTAACCCTGCTATGAGCTCGGGTCTGATGACACTGCCGTGATCACCTCTGTACAGATGCAAACTGCTGTCTTCACTTCTAAACCAGAATATACAGTGAAGACATTCTTGAGCTCATGCATTCAAACTGAAATCTTACAGAATGTAGAAGAAAATTCAGGGACATTTGTAAAGTTGCCAGCAAAAATAAAATATTTACACATCCTGAAAGATAGAGCTCATTTGTGATCCTTTATGGGAAGGATCCTCCAAGTGGATCCTTCAAAGTGACGGATACTTTCAGCTCAACTTTCTTTTCTCAAAAATGAATTACTAGAATTTCCACTCATGGGAAGATGAGGGAGATGTGATTTTCTCTATTCCTTATATTAAGTTCAATTAAAACCCATACCGCATATAGAAAGAAAACTAAAAAGATTGCAAGATGAGAAGAAAGCAGACTAACTGGGGACCCCAGAGTTGAGAAGTGATGCAGAGTGAGCCAGTCTGTGGCTGCCTGAAGCCATTCTGGACTTGAACTTCCTGAAGACCAGAGCCTTCTGCTCAGCACGATCACCAGGAGGTCACAGCCATGAAAAAAAATGTTTTTTTTTCTGGTGTATCCCAGACTTCGAGCTGAAGAAGCCAGGAACCTGCAACACAAGAGGTGCAGACAACAGGCCCAAGGGAGGCCTGCTCACACCAGCCACAGGACTAGAAGCCAGAGAGCCAAGAGAGAGAAAGTGTTCACACAGAGAGAGCTGTGGCCACAGCTTCACTTGCACCAATCTTACTTGCATCAGCAAAGGATGTGGGAGCCTAGACTCTTCCCCTCAAAGATCTGCAAGGAGGCAACAAATCCAGCAAAGCTCTGCCCAGGCTGACAACAAAACCAAGAAAGAAGGCACTGATCAGCATCAGGAATGAGACGGGGCATCACTACAGACCCCACAGACATCCAAAGATATTCAGAGAACCACGAACAACTTTACACACATAAATTTGACAACAACTTAGATGAAATGGACAAATTCTTCAAAATACACAAAGTTCCACAACTCACCCAATATGAAATAAACAATTCAACTATCCTTGTATCTATTAAGGACATTAGATTTGTAATTTAAAAAGTCCTCAATTGATATGCAGTAGATTTGAGGGTCTCTTAAAAAAAAGTCCCCAAAAAATAGCTCCAGGCTCAGAGGATTTCATTTGAGAATTCTAACAAATTTTTATGCAAGAATTAACACCAATTCTACAAAATCGCTTTCAGAAAACAGAAGAAGGAATGCTTCCTGATTGGTTTTATGCAGCTGGTATTACCCTGATACAAAAATCAGGCAAAAAGACAGTACACAAAAAGAAAATCATGAACCAATACCCCCCATAAATACAGATACAGAAATTATTAACATAATATTAGAAAACAGAAGTCAGCAATGTAAGATATAATTAGCCTCCCATGACCAAGTAAGGTTCTTTCCAAGATGAACACACAAACATCCATTGCATTTCTACATACTAGGATGGCACACACTGATGCTGAAATTAAAGATGCAATATGATTTATAATTACTAAAAAGAAATGTGTGTGAATATAACACATCCTCTCCAGGACTCATGTGCTAAAAACTAGACAACACTGATGAAAGAAACCAAAATCTAAATAAATAGAGGCAGCTTGTCAATGGAGTGGAAGACACAATATAGTACAGATACCTGTTCTCCTCAAATTGATATACAAGTTTAACAAAATTCTTATTAAACCCCCAATAATTAGCTGGGCATGGTGGCTTACACCTGTTATCCCAGCAATTTGGGAAGCTGAGGAGGGCAGATCACCTGAGGAGTCGAGACCAGCCTGGCCAACATGGCAAAACCCCATCTCTATTAAAAATACAAACATTAGCTGGGCATGGTGGCACATGTCTGTAATCATAGCTACTTGGAAGGCTGAGAAACAAGAGTTGCTTGAACCCTGGAGGCAGAGGTTGCAGTGAGCCAAGATTGTGGCCACTGCACTCCAGCCTCAGCAACAGAGCAAAACTCCATCTCAAAACCCAACAATTTTTAAAATATAGACAAAATTATTCTAAAATTTGATGGAAAGGCAAAGGAACTAAATTAGCTAAAACAATTTTGGAAAGAATAAAGTGGGAGGGAATGCTCTATCCAGTTTCAAGATTTATTTTACAGTGACAGTAAAGACAGGGTGACACTTGTGGAGGGGCAGACACTGGATCAAGAATAGGGACCCAGAAATAAACCACATGACCTCGCCACACTGCTGTTTGATGAAGGAACACGTGTAGTTCAAGAGAGGAGGTCTCTGTCCACAAGCAGTGGGAGGCACGGGAACCCCGAGGCAAAAAGAAGCCCCGACCCGAGTCTCACACCTCTTATAAAATTAGCTCAGAGTGGACCCTGGACTGCACGCCAGGAAAAATATAGGAGAACATCATCAGGGTCTACCAGGGCAAGGAGGTCTTACTCTTGACACCAAACACACGAAGGAAAATAATTACAAATTGGACTTTTGCAAAAATGTAAGACTTGCTCTGTGAAAGACCCTGCCAGGAAGATGAAAGACAAGCTCCAGGTGGGAGCAATCCACACAAATCTAACACCAGACCAGCACCTAGAACACTCAGAGAACACTCAAACTCAACAGAAAAGGAAAGCCAACAGGGCAATTAGAAAATGAGCAAGCGGCAGGGCGCGGTGGCTCACGCCTGTAATCCCAGCACTTTGGAAGGCCGAGGCGGGTGGATCACGAGGTCAAGAGATCGAGACCATCCTGGTCAACATAGTGAAACCCCATCTCTACTAAAAATACAAAAAATCAGCTGGGCATGGTGGCGCATGCCTGTAATCCCAGCTACTCAGGAGGCTGAGGCAGGAGAATTGCCTGAACCCAGGAGGCGGAGGTTGCGGTGAGCCGAGATCGCGCCATTGCACTCCAGCCTGGGTAACGAGCAAAACTCCGTCTCAAAAAAAAAAAAAAAAAGAAAGAAAAAAAGAAAATGGGCAAGCAATCTGAAAAGGCATTTCACAAAGAGGACGTACAGATGGCAAATAAGGACACGAGAATGCTCCACGGCATTAGTCATCAGAAAACTGCAAATTGAAACCACTGTGCCCCTATCCCAAAGGCTAACGTAACAGACAGTGACGAAGTGAAGCCCTGGGTAGAGGAGGGGCCTCTGGCTGCTGCTTTGCTTCTGTGACCCTGAGACACAGACACCCTGGAGGGCAGCAGGCGGTGGCTTTAACAACTAAACCTGCAACTACCCTGCGGCCCAGCACTCACACCCCAGGTACTCATCCCAGGGACGGGAAGACTCACATCCACACAAAAGCTGTGCTCAAGAGATTATGGCAGTGCTTCAGTGGCTGAAGGGTCAAACAAACTGCATGAAATTCTACCCCCATGCTAAGAGGGAGCGAATATGATACCATGACATGGATGAATCTCCAGAGAATTATGCTGAGTGGGGAAAAGATTTAATCAGAAAAGGCTATAAGACTGCATGCCTCCACTTACATAACATTCTTGCAACAAAATTAGAGGAGAGGGAGAGCAGAGGAGTGGCCGCCAGGGTAGCAGCAAGACAGAGCTGAGTGCGGCCATGAAAGGCACGGCTGGGTGGCATCTCGGCCGAATGGGTGTTGACATCGGGCTGTGCTGAGGCGACATGGTTTTGCAGGACATCCGACTGGGGGGTGGGGAGGAGGAGGTGAAAGTGATCGGAGAGAGCTCTGCATAATTTCTTACACCTGCGTGTGAATTTACAGGTAACTTAAAGGGTTTAATTTAAAAGATGAATTACTAAATCCCTAGTTATGTAACCTGTCATCTAATTTTTAAAGAACTTGGATCAAATAAAAACTATTACATATACTTCATCTAAAAGCCCTGAAATCTGGTTCTTTAATCTGAAGCTCCCAAAGTAATTTCAGGAGTCACCACTGGGACATCAGCTGTCTCGGACCGATTTAAAAAACAAAAAAACTTCTAGGTTCCTAGTGCCTTAGAATTCATGGAAATAAATTGTATTCCCTTTTCTGTAGAAGAAACTACCGTTTATTCTTTCCATGGCGTCGTAGTTGCAGTTGAGTAAACACAAGGTGAATCATAATGGACTGCAGCGTCGTTAAAACACCCTGGGCTTCCTGGCCTAGAATTGGCGGGGGGGCAAACCATCTCAGGAGGACACAGCTGTCGCCCGATCTGGGAGGGCTATCACATACGAGAGGGGTGAGGCTGCGGGAGCTGCGGAGGGCAAAGCATGGGGGGAGCTGCTGGGGCAGCTGCTTTCCCTCAAGATGAGAAAACAGTGGCAGAGTTCAGTTCGTGTTGAGGGGCAGTGGCAGGGCCTGGGGGGTCTAGGCACTGAGATGGGGTCCGGCCTGGGGGTCCTGGGTACTGAGGCAGGATGGGGCGTAGGGGGTCCAGGTGCTAAGGCAGGGGTGTGTGTGGGGGGTCCAGCGCTGAGGCAGGGTGGGGTGTGGGGGGTCTGGGTGCTCTGGTGGGATTGGGCGTGAGGGTCCGCGTGCTGAAGGGGGTCGGCCATGGAAGCTGATGGTTCCCTTTGCTGCCTAACTTGCCCTCACTCCTCGACCTGGGCCCTCCTCTGTGAGAAACTTTGGAAGTATCTGAGGCAGCCAGCAGCATCCTGAAGGCTGGCCATGTCTGCCCTCTGCCCCCTCACAGTGACACGCTGCTTCAGGAGGAGGAATTGGCTTCCCCAGGTGGAACCCCACTTCTGTACCCACAAGTGCCATGCAAGAAACTCAGAAGAGCCCACTCACTGCCCAGATTCTCCGCCCCTGTGAGCACTGGTGCGGAGTAAGTGGATGACGGGATGCTGAGCTCCTGGCATTATTTATGGACAGCTCGTTTTAGTTCCTGCTGGGTGCTGACATAAGTGGTTTCCTTGGTGTGCTTTGTGGTCCAAAGAATTTGAAGCCATTGCTTTAGGGTCTGTATTTTCTTAGAGGATATTTAAAATGGGTCCTGCGTGTGCTCCTCCAGCCTCAGAGAGGAGCCTGCATGTGCCCATGTGTGCCAACTGGCCCACCAGACCCCAGCAGGTCCCAGGAACCCTCCTTGGGCTTGGGGCTCCCCTGCCCCCCTTGGAGGTCAGAGTCAGTTTCTTAACCAGGGTGTTTTCAAAACCCTCCTGGCTGGGTGTGATCTCCAGAGATCCCAGTCCTAGTGGTCTGCGTGGCTCAGCCCTCCCTCCCATCCAGGGTCTCTGAAAGAGCTGGTGAGCGCTGCAGATGGTTCAAGCTCGAGCCCACTGGCGTGTGGCGTATGGGGCAGCCCTGGAGAGGCGTGCAGAGAGAGGGGGAATAAGATAGAGACAGACCCTGTGGGTGCGTGTGGTGTGTGCGGAGGGCTGCCTGGGCTCTCAGCACAGTGTGGCTTCTTCCCTGCGTGGTGGCTGCTCACACCGCCCGCACTGACCACCCTCACCCCCATCAGAGCTCCTCCCGCTTTGTCCCTTTCGCTTCTTCACTGCCCAGCACCTCCCTTTCCTGCAGGCCCCCAGCACCTGTGCCTTCTGACCCCTCCTTCAAGGTGCTCTCTGCCTGTGTCTGTGTGTGTGTGTGTGTGTGTATGTCTCTGTCTCTCTGTGTCTCTGCCTTCTCCTTTTTTCACTCCCTCCTGCTTCCTAGTAAACCTCATCATTGGAGGGGTAACCACATGTCTCTGATCATGGGTTTGTCTCTGGGTGTGGAAATTCCCCTTAGTAAATATTTGCAGTTGGTGCTTTGAGCAGTGGGATGTGCAAAGTCGTGCAGGGCTGCCCTCCAGAGCCACGAGGTTCCTGGTGCAGCGTGAGTGGCCCTGGAGAGCTCTCGCCCCTGCTGGCCCCCTGCTCCTGGCCAGGTGGTGGCTCCAGGCTTCTTGCTGTTCCCAGCCCCCCGATCCTGATGGTCACAGTCCCATCAGTGCTCAGGGGAGGTGGGAGGGATGGCCTGTGCTGTCCAGAATCCCCTGGAGGGAGTTCTTAGAGCCTGGCCGTCAGTCTCTGTGGAAAAACCCTGGCATCTGGAGGACACTGAGAAGTTTCAGGACCTAGAAAACCCTGTGAGGCCCCAGCCAGATGAAACGTGGCGGCGCCTCTAAGCTGTGACTCCATGGCAGAGGGGGCTGAACAAGGGGACTAGAACCCCGGCGGCCCCAACCCACTCCACCCAACACCCAACGCCTTCCGCTGCTCCTCTCTCTCCTCTCTGTGCCAAGAGGAGTCACCAGACGTGTTCCTGCCCAGCTGCCTCCTCTAGCCTTGTAGTTCCAGGGCTGAACCACGGCAGCCACCAGCGAACACCCACAGCACAGTGACTCCATGTTCCAGAAAAGCCCAGATTTGGCAGAAGGAAGCTTGGCTTGAGGCCCTATTTGTCAGGTGACCTCAGATAATTCCCTTCATAACCCACAAAGTGGGAAAAGTGCCACTCATGTCATTATGCAAAGACAGTATTCATGAAAGCACTTTACAAAGTGTGAACATAGAAGCTTTTGAAAACATGAATACTTAAAATCTTTCCATCTACCCCTAGTGGTCTGAGGGTCTTCACACGTTTTTAAGGCAGCTTGTGCATCTGAGCATCTTTGTGTCAAGTCTGTATTTCCGCGTCTTCCTCCATCATTAGCACAGTAATATTGCAGCAGCAAATCACGGGTAGAGAGAGAGGCCTTAGAATCCAAGAACGATGGAGCTTCCTGATGTGTTTGTCCAGGTTCACGGCACTTGCCAGCACCAGCACTGAGTTTTCTCACGGATGCAGACTGAATCAAATTGGCAACCCTGAAATGGAAAAAGATGAGCTTGTTACAGCTTAAAACTTGCATCTTCCCTGTGACATGCTCTGTGGAGCCCTAAGCAGGACAGAATGAGCCAGTGAAGAGAAGTGGGTATGCATCTCATTAAAATTCTGCGTGAAGCCTGAACTTGCCACTGCTTGCAATGCCTCTCTGTGACACTAAATGTGGAGAATATTCACATTTTGTTCATTGAAAAATGAGGGCTGGAAACAGAGACACAAGTGGTGTGAACTGCTCCTACTCACGTTTCATCCTTCATCCACCTGGCAGCCTCCCTGCTACGTGCCTTCTCACCTCCCCCTGAACTCCTCCATCACCTCCTCGATCACCTCCCCCTCACCTCCTCCATCACCTCCTAGCCTTTTCTCAATTCCTTCTGCTTTCTCTTCTCCCTGGGCCATGCGGATTTACACAACTCTGTGCTGCAGGAACCACCTTGCTCCTTGCCTCTTGTAGCTTACAGCCTACGGTCCTTTTTATCTTAATTTTATTCATTCAGCAAACATTCCTAAGGTCTACAGTGCACGTTTGGAGCATGTTTGGTGCATGTTTGCTTTACAAAGACAAGTAAGAGACTTTGCTGTTCAGGGGCTCAGCGTCTCAGCCAACACTGAGTGCTCTAAATGGGCACTGCTGAGTGCGTGTCTTTCAGGGAATCCGGCAAGGCTGTCACTCGCCCTCAGATGGCGAACCTGTGATGCTGGTTAGGTAAGGAATGAGCTGTGGCCGCTGCCAGAAAGTCTGTTGGCTCCTAGATAAGTCCCACTGAAGGGGCATTGGCAATCTCCTTGGTCGGGCACCCCCCCTGCTGGAGACCTACCGCTCTAGTTCTCTGGCTTTATTATGAACCCATTGCCCTCAGCTCCCTTCCACCTCTCGGTAGGCGAGTGTCATATCCTGTTCATTTCTGCATCCCCCGTACCAGGCGTGGCACCTGCTGCATGGCAGATGCTCTGCAGATGTCTGTTGGACCCTAACAGCAGCGTCTCGTGGGGTGGATGGGGAGGCCCGTGGCACACGTGGTTCACACCGCGCTCCCGCCCTAAAGCAGCGGTGCCCAAGCTTTTTGGAAGACAGTTTTTCCATGGACCTGGTGGTGTGGGGATGGTTTCAGGATGCTTCGAGTGCGTTAGCTTTATTGTGTACTTTATTTCTGTTATTACGTTGTAATATATAATGAAATAATTATACAACTCATCTCGTGTAGAATCAGTGGGAACCCTGAGCCTGTTTTTCTGCAACTAGAGGGGCCCATTCGGGGGTGATGGGAGACAGTGACAGATCATCAGACATTAGATTCGCATAAGGAACCACAAGCTAGATCCCTTGCGTGCGCAGTTCACAATAGCGTTTGTGCTCCCGTGAGAAACTAAAGTCGCCACTGCTCTGACAGGAACATGAGCACTGGGGAGCAGCTGGAAATACAGATGAAGCTTTGCTCACTCACCTGTCACTCACCTGCTATGTGCCTCACTTCCTTACAGGCCACAGACCAGTACCGGTCCATGGCGTGGGGTTGGGGGCCCCTGCCCTGATGTGCCCTGCAGTGCTCTGATCAGTGGAACTGGCTCAGTGAGAGAGACATTGTACAGAGGCGCTTAAATAATATCTAAATAGAGAATAAAGTATTTCTCATCACATGTGGTTAAAAGTGGATGCGTTTCCAGGTGAGAGGTTGTTGTGTTTGGAAGAGAGGCTGATACCGAGCCCAGGGCTTTGCAGGGGGCCTGCAGGAGAGAGAAGCTCCCATCCCACAGCATCTCATTGAGCAAGGATTTTGAGGAAGGGCAGCTGCAGGAGCAGCTCTGAGACGTTGCCCTTTTGAAAGGGGAACTTGCGTCTGTGAAGGAATCTCTACCTGCCGGGCATCCCTTTGGGGTCCGGGAAGAGGAGGGAAACTCAGTTATAAGCGACACTGGTTGAGCAGAAAGCTCTATCGCAAGCCCACAGCAAGTTGTGCCCTCCGTCACCGGCCTTTCTGCTCACTTCCCTGCTGCCGGCCGCCCCCTCCTTCTTTGTTTTAGTTGAAGATAAACTAGGGTCTGGGCCACCTCCTGCAGATTTGCGCATTTCCCCTGGAGTTTCCCACGCGTGCATGAGGTGTGTGCATTCATAAACTTCTGCTTTTGTCTTTCTCTTGCTCATCTGCCGTGGGTTACGGGTGCCCAGTTTTTCTTCTACATGAAAACAATTTGCTGCACTTGGAAGAAGGGAAAAGACCACAGAAGGGCAAGTTGACCAGAAGACCCCTCATAGCACTGCCACCCCCAACTCCTCTGTCTCTAGGGAAGGCGTGGAGGCTGGTGGTGCATTGGCCACGGGCTGGGATCACTGTGGAAGCCCCCACTGCTTCAGGACTGAAGCCCCAGTGCCTGATTTCATCATCCTTTGCATCACTCTGTGACCTATGACTTTACCACTCTCCCCTAGCCGGCTGGCCTGGTGGGGGCGGGAGATACCTACTTAGGTCTAAGGACTCCAGGCTTTAGGGTTTTGCAGATGCAGGCAGATCTGGGGCCTGGGCAGGGGCAGGAATGAGCTGGGAACACAACCCTCAGAGGTCCCGAGGTAGTCCTGGCCACGGGGTCCACGACAGGATGACATCTCTTTCCACTCTGCCATCAGTGCCCACACATGGTTCAGGAGGTGGGGGTCATGAGATGGCACCTGTGTCCGCACACTCGGCTTGTGTTCTGCTCAAGGCTCGTGGTATTGCTGGTGGAAACAGAGTATGCTGGAAGCAGGGGGTTCGTTTTGCAGCAGAACCACAGCGTCTGTGGGCAAATGTAGGGATTTGGGCCCGTGTCCAACCAACTGGCCCTTGCAGTGGGCCCTCCACAGCCTCTAGCCTCTGGGGACTAACGGAGACTTTTCTTGACACAGCTCTAAGTTGTTCAGCTCAGTCTTTTTCAGCAATTCCCAGATTGCAGCCCACGTGTCCTGAAAACTACCAGAAAAATGAAAAGCAATGTGTCCTCTACCATAATTATTTTTTAAAATAAAATTTCAGAAACTAATTATTGAAACTTTGCAAGCTACATCTGCCTCAAATTCCAGTTAAGCCCTGTAGCTCTGCTCTGTTTATACATCGAAGCCCAAATTATTTGTTGCTATTTAAAATGTGACTTTCTACATATTGTTAAGGTTTTGCTTGTAAATTTTATTACACTCATACATATAAAATTCTTAAATGGATAAGAACAAGTGCTATATACTTGATCTTAGCCAAAAGCTCAAGAATCACTCCATGCAAAGCCTTTAAGAGCCCAGCATCACCGCCGGGTCTGTGATGAAAGCGGCTTCCTTATTCCACTCTTGGTCCCTGCGGATGTCACTGTCTCTCTTGGTGTTTGCCTCCTGCGAGTGAACAACGTACTTGTGCTTCATGTTGTTTATTTTGTGGCTCATCTACTGACTTCCTTCGATGATGGAGGACGACCTAACCTTTCTGCTAAGCACCCACGTGAGTGCGCCCACGCTGTGCCTCCCTCTCTTCCAGTGCGATAGCTGCAGGCTGCGGTGACCTCCGTATTCCAGCTTGCCATCCATGATCACTCAGAGCTTATTCTCAGCTGACCATGTAATAGGAAAATGATAACATTTCCCTTCATGCACTCCTTGTTCCCTCTGAGGTTAGGAGCTGTTGCATTTTCATTGTGATTTCTTTAGACTCCTAGGAAGGGACCACTGTTCTAGCCACACACTTCCTAACAGGAATAAGAAAGACCCCTGGACGATCAGGCGTCCCGACAGCCCAGCCACGGCTTCCCTAAGGCCCCTGCTGCCCCAGCTCCCAAGGCTCTGGCTGTGTCTCCCTGTCTGCCCTGCTCCTCACCTTCAGGGCTCCCTGAGACTCTGTGTGGGAGGAACACTTTGAGACCTGCACGTCCAGAGACTTCGTCATTCTCTCCTCAATCTTTTTTTTATGGGACCGGGACTCGAAGCTGTGAGTAACTCCTCTCGGAACTGAGAAGGCCTCACTCCCTGCCCTGCAGACCCCAGTGTTCAGTAGGGGTATTTCAGCCATTCCAGTTCTGCCACGAGAGTGCTGGGGCCTGTGGCTCTGGCCCCTGGGCTGCTGGGGAGCTCTGCCTGCGGTGTCTTGGCAATGAGGATGTGGATGACAGGGGTGTTTTCGCTGTGTTCTCTCATGCACGTGCTGCTCTCTCCATCTGGGCTCCCGTCTGCAGTCGGAGCACTTGCTTGAGTTATTTCTTTGCTGGTCTCGCCTGTCTGACCTCTCTGGTCTCTCTTCTCATTAAACGGGTATTGGAGTTTCTGGGTTGATTCTGTATTTCTTTTGTCTTCCCTCCCTAACACTTCATCTGTGCATCTTTTTATTCTATTTCAGGGAGATGTAAGTGAGTCTAACATTCAACATTTCTGTTGAATTCTTTATGTCTGTTGTACTTTTAATTGAAAGATTCTGTGTGTAGTTTTGCGGTGTCGGTTCTTACTTCACGGCCTGTTTCTCTGAGAACACCATAGGTTTGTCTGCGTCCTACTCCCGCCATCCACCCTGCTTCTTCCACATTTCTCTATGGATCTGTCTCACGTTAGGGCCTCCCTAGGTCTCTGTCCTGCACCCTCCATACAGACTCACCCCCACCCTGACCCACTCACACGCAGGAGGCAGCCACATGCACTTCCAGTGGGAGTGGATGGTGCATGGGGAGGAGCAGCCGGCTCGTTCCTGGTGAGGGTTCCCCAGACCTTTGCATCCCTCTCCTCGTCCCTCATCCCTGCTGTCCCACGGCCTTCCTGGGTTCCACTCACTGCCCGGCCATGTCCTTCAAGCCTGGCGTTTGTGCTGGCCGCAGGGTGTTGCAGCTCCCCCGTGGTTTCCCAAGACGGCCTGCACGTTTGCTGTTAGTTCCATTCTGATTATTGCTTTTCACTAGCAGTTCCTTAATGAAACTTTTCTCAATTTACCCAGCTTGAGCATGGCATGGATTTCCTGCTGGGCCCCTGGCTGGCAACAGCTCTGCAGCAAGTGCCCTTGGCTAGACGAAGACCCAAACTGCTGTAGGCGGAGTCTGGGGGCTTGTTTGTCAGCTGGCCCTCACCTCACAGTGGTGGAGATGGCCCAGTTCTTCCACCGGGGACTCCTAAGTTCAAAGAGTCCCCAGTGGAGACTTTTTAGACTTTCCCTCCACAGCCAAGAGAGGGGTCCTTTAATTTTTTGCCCTCCCTGCCTGGGAGTATGAGCCCAGCCTTTGACATTCTGGAAGCTTGGGAGATGGGCGAGCTCACTCTCCACAGTGGGGGGCTCACTCCCCCTTCTCAGCAGTGTCCTCCGCCCTCACTGCCCAGCTGCCCCTGCATGCCTGAGGTGCCTCCCATTCACCCAGGCTCCCTGACACCTGACAACTTCTGAGGTTTCCTGAGTCTGGTGCAGACCCCCTGGCTGGTAGCTGGGCTTTTCTGCTGCCTGCTGTGCCTGGGAGTGCTCCCGTCCTCCCACCTGGCTGACTCCTCCTGTCTTCTCTCTGAGTTTTGTTTTCATGCCTTTTCAATTACTTTATTGTCCTTTTGATTGATGGGGGAAGGAACAGAGATAGGAGCTGTCTGTCCCTCCATCCTCAGCCCGACTTTGCTTTAGAGCAAAGGTGGTGTTGGTTAAAAAAACCCTTATCCATGAGTGATGACCCAGCCCCCACCGCAGTGCTTATGAGCAGGTGTGGAGAGAAGATGGCTGGCGTCTGAGCCCCCCAGTTGGACAGGTGGACTGGGGAAGCCGTCAGGAACTCCTTGAGCGAGGTCCTCTTGTTCTTGTCCCTGACACACGTGGCTGAGGAAGAACTGAAAGAGAGTTCCACAATGACCCAGGAGAGAACCACAGTGACTGGTGGGAGGTAGGGGCGGTGACCAGACCTTCTTACCAGGGACCCTTGCCCGGCCTCACAGGCCCCAGTCTGCTCCCACCACCAGGCCAGCAGGCGTGTTTGCAGGAAAGAGAGAGGAACACCAGCTTCCGAGGCACTGGCCGACCTTGATGGTGACCAGAGGAAGGTTCTTCCTTCGCAGTGCTCCACTCACACCCCTCCCCTCATAGGGTCCCTCTCACATTCCTCCCCTCAGAGCACCCCCCTCAATCCCCACCTCAGGGTGCCCCCCTGACATCTCTCCGTCACAGCACCCCCCTCACATCCCTCCCCTCACAAGTGCCCCCCTCACATCCCTCCCCTCACAGTGCCCCCCTCACATCTCTCCCCTCAGGACACCCCCCACATTCCTTCCCTCACATCACTCCCCTCACATCTCTGCCCTTAGGGTGCCCCCCTCATATGGGTAACACCCCCCATGGGCACCGAGGACAGAGAACTGTGCAGACCCCAGGCACAATCAGTGCCTGAAGTATAACTCACTACAGCTAGTGCTCGGCTTACAACCACGATTGGTTCCGACAGACCGGTCGTAACACGATTTGGTGGTAAGTTGAGTAGGCTATATGTACAGCACTGTGAAATGATGTTATAAAAATCTTTGTCATATTTTATCATAATTTTCTTTCATTATTGTTATATATCATAATTTTCTTTGTTCATTTTGTGCCATTTGTATCATCTCTACACCATTTTGTTTCTTATTTTTACATTCGTCAGGTTTAAGTAAAACACTGCATTAAGTACAACTGGTTTAATATTTGCAAAACATACAAAATTACAAAATACAGGTGCATACAAAAATACAAAATACAGGTGTAAAAAATACCACAGGAAACATTTTCCCAATTGCAAAACATATCAAAATATATAAATGTGTACGAAACATTTTATTGGCCTCTGGTGCTTGGCAGCGGATCGTTGATGTCATCATCTGAGTCAGCAGTTGGGGTTACCGGAGTTGGTTTTTTCATAAACATGGTGAGCTTTGTCTGAATTGTATGCTTCTTTTTTTCTTCATAAATTTCATGATACGGACGAAACACATCGTGTGCCATCCGTTCAATCCTTGCAAATCGTTCGAAGTTTAGGTCCATTGCTTCGAAATGTATAAGAAGTTTATTGGGAGGGGTTTGATGAAAAATATCCAAGACACAAAACACAAATTGCTGTACCGAGTCTGGGATAACAGTTGAAATGGTGCATGTGGAGATGGTAGTGCTGCCGGAAGCTGGTCCGCACTGTCGTACGCCTAGCTGGGCAACATTTGCGCTGCCAGAAGCGGAGCAGTCGTGGCTAGTGATTGTGGTCGTAAAGTCTAATCGTCTTAAGTTGCATAGGTTGTAAGTCAACCAATACCTGTACTTACTTATACCTAGCTTATTTTTATAATCATACTTAGTCCCATATAATCTTTCTATATAACCATATAACACGTAGTCGGAGCTGTACTGACACATTTAGTGCTGATTTATATAATCCTTCCATAGAACCATATAGTAGTTGGTATTAGGAGAAATGCCTAGAGCAGTCGCAGAACAGAAGCAGTACATGGGAAAACAGCCAGACCAGGACAAGAACCAAAGACCCAGTCGGCGGCGACCCTGCCTGAAAGGGCATACGCTGTATGGCAGGCTTGGAGCAGGAGCCTCTCCTCCTGATAAAGGAGCTGTAGTACCTTGCATCCAGTTCCTGTGGGAAGTCGGCCTCAGGCCTGAGATCCTGGAAATAACCGAGGGAGGAGAATCCCTCTGGTGTGCAGCTGTGTACCCTGTCAGTCTTTTCTCACTTCTGCGCTAGCTCAAATCATCCTCCCGTAAATATCTTAAGAGAAGAGCACAAGTCTGTCAGCTCCCACTGCACTGGCTTACAGTATTCTTCTATTAGAAATCCTTTGAAGTCTCCAGCCCCCCGATAAGAAGTGTTGCGCACGACACCTGTTGCACACAGCCCACCTCTTTGTCTCAGTGACCTAATAGAGGTGGACCCTTTTTCTGTACATGACCCTCTACTGCTGCGCACAGCATGGCCCCCTACTGTGCACGCCCCCGCCCCCGTCTGCCCAGGTGACATAACAGGGTGGCCCCCTTGCTTGTGACTCATGTGATTATGTATCCCCTATTACTAAGGCTATAGATGATGGCCTCACGCACGCCCCTGCCCCCTGCCTGTACCTAATAAATACAGACGCTTCTGGACGCTCGGGGACTCACCTGTCTCTGCTCATAGGTGGCATGGCCCCCCGAGTCCAGCTGCTCTTCACCAGTTCTTCAGTGTCCTGTCTCTTTACTTCTGAGATCCTGCACCTCAGCACAATATAAGGGACACCCCACGACCCTGTGGGGTCAACAGCCCTACCCCTCAAATCTCTCCCCTCATGGTGCCCCC
>NW_022437163.1:388422-441368 GCF_009761245.1 Sapajus apella | reverse complement strand
CTCACATCCATCCCCTCACTGCACCTCACATCCCTCCCTTCACAGGGCCCCCTCACATCTCTCCCCTCATGGTGCCCCCTCACATCTCTCCCCTCAGCATACCCCTCACATCTCTCCCCTCATGGTGCCCCCTCACATCTCTCCCCTCAGGATGCCCCCTCCACACATCTCTTCCCTCAGCATGCCCCCCTCACATCTCTCCCCTCAGCGTGCCCCTCACATCTCTCCCCTCACATCTCTCCCCTCACAGCGCCCCCCTCACATCCATCCCCTCACTGCACCTCACATCCCTCCCTTCACAGGGTCCCCTCACATCTCTCCTCAGCGTGCCCCCCTCGCATCACTCCCATCGTATCCCTCCCCTCACAGCACCCCCCCCCCACAGCTCTGCCCTCACATCCTGGTGTCCCCTCAGGCCACTCCCCTCGCTGCCCTCCTATCACAGTGCTCTGGCATTTGCAGGTCTGGAGCCAAGGTGTTTAGTACATTCCTGCCTCCCGTGTGTTCCTTTATATTGATTTACTGTTTGAGACAGGGTTTTGCTGTTGCCCAGCCTGGAGGGCAGTGGTGTGAAACCTGCTGACTGCTGCGTCAGCCTCCAGGACCGCTGAGACCACAGGCTTTGCGCCCGGCCCATGTTCTGGTATCCTCCTCTGGCGTACTCTCCTCATCACCCACCCAAACCCAGGTAGATTCCACCCTTTGCTCTCTTTCCTTTCCTTGGGGATAAAATCTGAGGGCCAGGAAAGACTGTAAAGACAGCCTCATCCTGTGAATTTTGGCACCGGATATGAACCTGAAACCCTGAAGTTCCCAAAACTACAATGGGTCGGGCCCTGCTGTGCTGATGTAGGTAAAATGCTGAGCAGGGGAGAGGCTGGCAGCATCAGAGAAGCTGGCTGGGCTTCAGGGCTACTGCTGCGGGGAGCAGCTGGGTGCAGAGCCTCCGGAGTACGCCTATGTGAGAGACAGAAAGAGGAGGATGAGAAAGAGAGAGAGTCTGTTACTCTGTGCTACAAAGTAGCGTCCTCTAGAGATTTTGGGAGAGATTTCAGAAAAGATGCATTTGGCCTTTTTCTTTAATTGGCCTGTTTTGTTCTTGTTAGTTACTGCTCTGTTTGTCATGCTGACAAATCAATTGTGGACTCCTGGGGGCGCCCTCCTCGCCTGCATGCGGATGTCAGGCTCCCGTGCATGTCCTCCAGACCTGGCCGCCTGCTGCTGGGACCTCCCGGCTCTGTTCTTCGTGAGTGTATTCTGTCATAGCTCCGTGGCCACATCCACTCACACAACTGTGGGTTCATTGAAGGCCAGTGGATTGTTCACTCCTGTCCCCTGAGCACAGGAACAGAGAGACACATAATAAAATGTGCGCAGTGCCTCGGTTCCCCACATCCAGAGGTGGTGCCTCACTTGGCTTTCTGAGAGCTCTCCTCTCTCTAACACACACATATCACAGGAGCAAGTGTGCATAATTTTTCATTGCTCAGAGCAAGATATAACATTTCTGAAGACCATCTCAGGCTCTTTTTCTCTTCCCTGTTATAACTTAGATAAACGATGCTTTGGGGATGGAACAGTGCACAGCTCGCAGTGCCTTGCTCTCTGAGTGAGAGTTCATCCGGGCATCTTTGTTGGATGAAAGGGACAGGTGCAGCCACAGCAGGAACAGGACTGTCTAGGGGATCCGGGGCACCTTCAGGTCATTGACAGAATTCAATTCTTTGCAGTTGTGGGACTGAAACTTTTGTTTCCTCATTGATTGTCGGGGGCCACTCTCAGCTCCTTGGGGCACCTGCATCCTCCCAGGGCAACATCCATCTTTAAAGCCCGTGATGGCAGTGAGCTGAGTCCTTTGCATGCCTTGAATCTGTCTGACCTCCCTTTGCACCAGCTGGGGAAAGCTCCCTGTTTCACCAAATATGTGATGAGATGAAGCCCCCGCCAGGTAACTTAACACAATCATAGGAGCAGCACCAGGTGCAGGGGCGTCCTTAAAACTCTGCTGTCTTGAAGTACCTCCATTCCCAGCAGACCCGCCAGGGGGCCTGGAGGAGGAGCCATCCCAGAAGAGGGAGCCGGAAAGAGAGGACTGACCTCTCCCTCCCTCCAGTGGTTGCTCTGGTAGACCAAGCCCATCAGAGCACCTGGGGAGAGCCAGGGGAGAGCCTGTGGTACACGAAGGAGCGGAGCCATGGTTGGAGGTGAGACAGAGGATGTACATCCCAAATGAGGAACAACTCATTCAGGACGTACTTGTTTTTTTGCTTTTATAAATGTGATCTTTCCCTTTGTAGCTTCTAGCTTATTGTTTGCTTAATGAAAGTGCTTGGATTGTGTCTCTTAATTTCATACCAGACTGCCTCACCAATTCTCTCATTGTTTGCGGTTGTTTTTCAGTTCATTATGCCAGATTCTCCAAATATATGGTCTTCATCAGCCTCTTAATTTTGTTATTGCTATTTTGTTTCATGTACATAACATACAGTTTACCATCAATGACATTTAGTGCACTCACAATCTTGTGAATCACCTCTGCCTATCTCCATTACCCCAGTGGGAGGTCCTGTTCCCACTAGAAGTCTCTCTCCATCCCCAGCCCCAGCCTCTAGCAGTCCCCCATCTGTCGCCTGTCTCTGTGGACTTGCTTACTCTGGAAATGTAAGTGGAACCGTGTAATATGTGGTCTTTCATGCCTGCCTTCAATAACTTAGCATCATGTTTTCAAGTTTCACCTATGTGTAGCATGTGTCAGCGTCTCCTTGCGTTTTGTGCTAAATAACACTCCATTGTCTGTATACGCGTTTGGCACACCCATCCTTCAGCTGATGGGCATCTGCATTGATTCCACCCTCTGCCTATTGAAAATAAAGCTGCTATCAACATTCATGAGCAAGTTTCTTTTTGAACACCAGTTTTGAATTTGGGGTTGGGGTATATACCCAAAACTGGAATTGCTGTGTACTTGTTGGGCTAAACTCTTCTATGGTGGCCTCACCATTTTACAAATTTAAGGTAATGTACCCATACAGTATAAAAATTCCAATGTCTCCACATCTATGCCAACACTTTTATCTTTCTTTTTTTTTTTTTTTTTTTTTTTTAGAAAAAGTATAGCCATCCTAGTGGGTGTGAAATGGGTAGTTTCCACTGTGGTTTTGATTTAAAGCAAACTAAATATCACCTGACAAGGACTTCAAGCTTCTGTATTTGAGTCCCTGCAGACAAACTGTAACTTAATAGGCAGACAAGATTGAAAACCTAACGTAGGAGTTTGTGCCTGTAACAATAGTTGAGTCTTGGCCAATCCCAGCGGCCATACTACAACCAGTCACAGACTGCTAAGTGTTCAAACTGTGTTCAAATAAGGCAAACGCCAACCTGTAACCAATCCAGTTGTTTCTATACCTCACTGCCGATTTCTGTAAGTCACTTCCCTTTTTTATCTATAAATTTGTTCTGATTATGAGGCATCTCTGGAGTCTCTCTAAATCTGCTGTGACTCTAGGGACTGCCTGATTCACAAACTGTTCATTGCTCAATTAAACTCCTTTAAATTTAATTCATCTGAAGTTTTCATTTTAACATATGTGTTTGTTGGCCATTTGTAAATCTTTGGAGAAATGCCCATTCAGTCCTCTGCCCATTTTTCAATTGGGTTGCTTGTCTTTGTTGTTGAGTTAGAAGAGATTTTATGTATTCCAGATACCTTTATGAGATTTGCAATTTGTAAATATTTTCTCCCATATATGGGCTGTATTTTTACTTTCTTGGTTGTTCTTAAGCTTTTATGATTTAAGCACTTGTATTTAAGTTTTTGATTCATTTTGAATTTTTGTATAGATTGTGAGAGAAGGGTCGAACTTCATTAGTTTGCAAGTGGATTTCTAGCTGTCCCAGATGCATTTGTTGAAAAGCTATTCTTTCCCCACTGAATGGTCTTGCACCCTGTTGCAAATTTAGACATACCGTCTTAGTTCTAGTAAACGCCTTGTCTCCTTTCTAACTTGTGTGCTCTATGTTGTTTCTTTCATCTAATTGCGTAATTGTGTGCGCTGATGCCTCCAGTATAATGTTATTCAAGTACTGCTACTGGGTATTTTTGTTTTTGTTTCTTTTTTTCCAGTGAAAGTATTAACCTAGTAAGCGTATTAGTATTTCACATTAGATATGTTTTTAATAGTGAAGAAATATTTATCTCATTTTATTCAGTAGTATTTAAGGAATGTTTAAAAAATATCTTTACCACAATTTGGAAGTTGATTATGTAATTTCTTCTCAGAATTATTAATATGATAGTTTAATAATAGATACTCTATTATAAAACCATCCTGCCATTCCTGTATCACCTTGTACTATTTTTAATGTGCTAATGTATTTCTACATTTTTGTTTTTTCTTCTTATATATTTATTTATTGCTTAGACCATTCTTCATAACAATCTATATTTTATTTACATTTTATTGATATTTACAGGTGAGGGTGGGGATGACTTGCAGTTTTCTTTTTGGTGCAGTCTTTTCAGGTTTCGGTCACTAATGTTATTCACTGTGTAGAAAAAAAAAATAGAGGTTTACCTTCTATTCCAGTGTGCTGGAAGAGTTTTTTAAATTATTGGGATTATCTGCCATTTAAAGTTCATTTACAACTCTCCTATAAGCATGTCTGCACCTGTTGCTTCTGGGTGTCAGTGTCTTTTTTTAAATAAAGTGACTAATTTAGATTTTCTATATCTTTTGCGATCCATTTGGTCAATATTTTCTCAGAAGATGGTCCATTTTTTTAGAATTTCAAGTTGATTTGAATAGCATTGAGCAGATGGTCTTGTAGGGCTGAGGGCCCCACAGGGTTGTGGGGTGTGCCTTATGCTGTGCTGAGGCGCGGGATCCGAGAGATAAAGAGACAGGACACAGAAGTACAAGGAAAATGCAGCTGGGCTCAGGGGCCACGCCACCTATGAGCAGAGTCAGGCGAGGCCGGCGAGGCCCCAAATGTCCAGAAGCGTGAGTATTTATTGTGTATAGGTTAGGGGGCAGGGCAGTGAGTGAAATCATCTTTAAGGATAGTGATAGGGTCGTGAGCAGCAAAACATGGGGTCCAACCCCATTAGGTCACCTAAGCCAGGAGGTAGACAGTGCGCAGCAAGGGGTCCATTCCCATGAAGGCAAGGGCCATGTGCAGTAGCGGGTCCACCCCCACTAGGTCACCGAGGCTTGAAGGTGGGCCGTGCACAGTGAAGAGGGTGTAGTGTGCAATACTTCTATCTATAGGCAGGCTACTTCTAAGAAGATTTATAGGAGGATGCTTTAAGTCACACAGCAGTGACAGAGCTGTCAAGGTTACCGCCACCTTCTGGCAGCTTCCAGTGGGTTCTATGGGAAGATGCTTTTCAAACAGCACAGTAGCAAGAGCTGATAAAGTTCACAGTCACCCCAAGGTGGATTGTCGTTCTGAGGGCAACCTTCCACAAGAACTGGAGCAAGGTCCTACAACTCCTTTATCAGGAGGAGTGGCTCTCGCCAAGCCTGCCATGCAGCGGGTATCTTTACGATACTGAACGCTGCCGCCTGGGCCATGGATTCTTGTCCTGATATAACTGTTTTCCCTTAAATCATGCTCTGCACTGTGTCTGCTCCAGGCATTCCTCCAATTATAAGCTGCTTATTCCTTAATTCATGCTCTGTACTGTGTCCACTCTAGGCATTCCTCCAACTATGAACTAAGATATGATTATAGGTGTATATGTAGGGAAATATTCTTTAGGCACTCATACTATCAACTATTATATGATTATATATAGAGAATTATATAAAGGGAGACTTCAAGCCCTAATTCTATAAATTAATGTATGATTATATAAAGGATTATATAAAAGGAAATAGCTGAGCAGTAACACTATAAAGTGAGATCTTCCTCAAGCCCTCACTGTGCCAGGGTTCTGCTTAGCTCTCATTCCTCAGTGCCTATATGGGGGGTTACCCACATGGTCTCATGATGCTTTTAATTTCATCTGCTTCCTTGTTATTTTTACCTCATCATTCCTGATTTTATGTACTTGCGCTTTCTCACCTTATATTCTTGACAACATTGTTTAACAATTTATCTTTCTTTATTTTTCAAAAAATCAGCTTTCTAATTTATTTGTTAGTCCACTGGTTATCTTTTTTTCCATTTTGTTAGCCTCTGCCCTGTCTTAGCTCCTTCCTTCTGGTTTCCTTGAGTTAATTTTGCTGTGTTGTTCCTAGTTGTTAAGTAAGATGCTTAATTAATCAATTTTCACTCATTCTTTTTTATTGTTATAAGTGTTTCAAACTATGAATATTCGTCTTCTAACTGGATTTTTTGATGACCTCAATAAATTTATTCTAAAATGCACTTGAAAGCAGAAATGCCTATTAGTAGATGTAGTAACTCTTTCATTGGAGATCAAGGCAGGAAAATGACCTACCAATAACAAGCCACAGTACACAGCCGCGGCATCAAAATGTTAGAGACTGATTATTACAGACACATGGGTTATTTATACAGTAAAATTTTAACGATTTTTTTAAAAAATTCACTATAGTACTGACACAGGAACATTTTCATAGATGAAGGAAAAGGAGGGTTCAAAGTAGACCCACACAAATGATGAGGAGGACATCACAGAGCAATGGGAGAATGACAGTTTGGCCAATGGTATTTGGGAAATCACAATGTGGATAAAATAAAACTGATCCTACATTATAACATTTAAGCAAAGGTAGATTCCAGATGGGTTAATTTCTTAAATAAAAATGAAACTGGGAGCTGGGTACAGTGGCTCATGCCTGTAATCCCAACACTTTGGGAGGCCAAGATGGGAGGATCATGTGAACCTAGGAGGTTGAGACCAGGTTGAGCAACATAGTGAGACCCCCATCTCTAAATTAAAAAAAATAAATTAAAAATATAATTTTTTTAAAAAAAAGAGACAAGGACAGTAAGAGTAAGGATCTTTATAGGTTAGGGAAGGTTTTCTAAAACAAGCATCCCAAAGAACCATGCATAAGATTTAAATAAGATAGAATGTTATGTCAACATTAATAATTTCTATTCAGAGAAGTTTATGGGCAGGTGGAGTTCACAAATGCGTGCCGTGCAAGGAGAAAACACTGGCAACATTTCAAACAAGCAAGATTACATTTAAAATATACAAGGAGTTCCTGCAAGTCATCAAGAAGAAGGCAGGAACCCAACAGAAGGATGTACAAATGATATCTGTGGTGGGATATGACCCTCCTGCCCGCCCAAAGCTGCTGGGCCCCTGCTCCTAGAAGTTGTGTAGATGAATCAGGGCACAAAGGGCCTTTGCAGAGGTGCTGGGTGGGGGCCTGGAGAGGAGAGGAGCCTGTTTAATTCAGGTGGTCCCCATGCTGTTCCTGGGGCCTTTGCGGAGGGAGGCAGAGACCCAGGCCAGGAACGCCGTGACTCTTGGAGCAGGGAAAGGCGAGGAAGTCAGCTCTTCCTGGAGCCTCCAGGGGGAACACAACCCCACCGACCGATGTTCAGACTTCTGACCCCAGAGCTGTGGGAGAAGATATGTGTGTTTGTTTAAGCCACCGCATCTGTGGTCATTTGATAGCCACCACAGGAAGCCAGTTCAAGAGACACAAGCACCGTGTGTGAGCTTGCAACCTCAAAGTTACTGCAAAGGAGGGAAATGCAGATGACAACAGTGAGACACCGCTTTACAGCCATGAGCCTTGAAAAGCCTGTGAAGTTGAGCTCCAAATGCTGGTGAGCACAGTGGAGAGGCAGCACATCCCCTCATGCAGACTGTGGCCAGCTGGGACATGTGGGCAGGTGCCACCTGGCCAGCAGGTTCCCAGCAGCAGCAAGAGACAACCTGGAGGTTCTCACAGCACCATGGACAGACGTGCAAGCAGAGTGGAGACAAGAGAGTTAGAAGGTTGTGGAGTTGACAGCCCGGTGCCGCTCACAAAGGACACACCCAGGCACAAACACTGCACAGCCGCTCATCAAACGCTTCCTGAGACTGCACTCAGCCTGGGATGTGGGTGACCGGGCAGCGAATGGGACACTGAGTTCCCAGCCTGCACAGCGGACAGGAACGCAGGGAGCACAGGGCCAAGCACACTCGGACTGAGCCATGAGGAGGGAGGACAGGCAGCCCCAGGGGGGCTGCACCCGCAAGCGACAAGAGACTTCCGGAGAGCACTGGGGAGTGCCCTAAGCAGGCCTCAGACAGAAGGAAAGAATGCACAGGATCGGACCACCACGCCTGACGGGCCTCAGGCCGTGCATCTGCGGGCGGAGCTCCCTGCTGCTCACGCTCTCTAGCTGAGCGATCCCCGCCATGCTGACTGGTGTCTGGAGACCCTCAGTGGTGCTGCTGCTACTTATGTCGCCAGGGGAACCTCCATCACCTGTGCCCAGCTGGGCCCCATGGCGGCTGCTGCTGAGTGCGGGGCCCTCTGGGAGCCAACTCTGGCACTCGAGTACACGTGAGCCGGCATGCCGGTGATCAGGAGGAAGCGGCTGCCTGGCCCCGACCAGACACAGCCCAGTCACCCTGAGGCTAACGCCCCTTTAGAGGGGACATCAAGATGCCAAGTCCATGCTCCCGGCCAGGGACCGGGTGAGGGACATAGCATTTGGTGCATGACACCAAGGTGCCTGGCACCAGCATGTCCTCGGTCCCATGTGCTGTGGTCATGAGGGCTCATCCTATGGAGGGACGGTCCCAGGCAGACCACATCTCATATTGAGGTCATTATCCACGCTGCCAGTCCCCCCGGGCCCCACAGATCCACCGTCCTTGCTGGGGTCTCTGCTCGGGGCTGTGGCAGATACTCTGTGAGAGGAGCAGCTACGCCAGTGGCATCATAGCTCAAGGTCGTTTGGGTTAAAGCTGCATTCCAGGGGCTGCTGTCACTGTGTCTTTTCCAGTCCCATTTCCATTAGTGTCTGCTGCACTCCATGGCCACACACCCATCAGAGGCCCTTGGTGACTTCGCAAAGGCCCCTGAGGAAGTACAGGGTGATGGCACCATGTAGTCACGGCTGCTTGAGCCACGGGGCACTTCGAGGCCACGTGGCCCACACCTCTCTGACAGAAGAGACAACAGCTAGTGGGGGAAGGACCATGATTCGAGACACAGTGCAATCTGTGCAGCGAAGGTGACACTAGCAAGGCTCGAGTTCAGGAGAGGGATGAATTTTTCCTGCGTTTAGTACCCGCAGCTGGAAATGTGGGTGTTCAGAGCGAGGCAGCCGTGCGCTGCCACTTCAGCCGCTGGGGGACAGGGGTCTTGAACAATGCCTTGAACTGTCTCCTGTGGACCTCAGCAAACCTGGCGGGGGTGTTTGGGGGCACAGTTGTGGGGTGCATCCAGCACAGACTATGCCTGGTCTCCGGCGCTTACCGTCATCGAGGCCATCTGGCGATTTTCCAACTCATTATAATCTGTTTTCCTTCAATAGCCACAACGAGGCCGTTAAGCCCCAGAGGATGATCCTGGCAGCTTGTGGAACATCGGGCTTTAAAATCGGTCGCATATTCCAGTGGCTCTCACTGTAATTCAAGGACTATGCCAAGGAAAGTGTTTTGACGCCACATGAAACATTTCACTAGCCTCATGTCTCCCGTTCCTGGCATCTGGGGGCAAGGGATACATTTGGGCTTGGGTGGTCCTGACCACACCCGCTGGCCGTTGAATGCTGTGGGTCCCCTGCAAAGTTGCAGATAGTTCTGTCCTCATGCCAGGAAGACACCTCACCCCTGTGGCATGAGGTGGGTACCCCTGGCCCCCAAATAGCACCAGTGATTTAGGGATCGATGTGGTCTGTGCCACGTGGTTTTCACAGGAGTCCCCAGGGCAAGCCTCCAGGCCGCGTCAGGACCTGAACGAGGATCTGAGCCCAGGGACACCTGCTGCATGAAGCAGGACCACAGTGGCCCAGAGGACTCTTGGATTAAGCGATGTGGGCCCTGCCCTCTTCTGTGGGGCATCCTCTCACTCAAGCTCAGAAGAAAAGAGAGTGGCCCAGCAAAGGGACTGGCCATGGTTAGACTGCCCAGGGCCTGTGTCTGGCTCTGGAGCTGGGAATGGCACCGCTCAGGGAGGGCTGAGGAGGGCTGGAGAGGGACATCACGTGTTCCCTGGAAGAGCGGCGAATTCGGTTGGCAAATCACCAAGAGCTCAGGATGGCAGAGGGCTGCCTGAGAGCTGGCTGGGCTCCTGACCACGGAGGCTCCGACCCTGGCCACAGTCCACAGCAGAGTCTCCCTGACCCAAGACAGAGCCATCCTTGGGCATATTCTGGCCAGAACTTCCAGAAACAAAGAAAAACACAATCTGCCACTTGGGCGCTGGGTCTCTAAGGCTGTGAGCCCAGAGCTCTGCCACGGGAGAATGCCACGGCCTGTGGAAATGGGCAGGAACGAGATGGAGAGAGCCAGGCCAGCCCCCTTGATGGTGTCCAGCCCACTTCATTCCTTCCTTCATGGGCTTTTCAAGTTGAAATAATTGTAAGTGTACAGAGAAGGTGCAGGAATAATGAAGATAATTGCTGTTTGCCAATGATACTCTCAGCCCAGATTCATCCACCTCTCAGCTGTTGCCCCATGACTTCTCCTCCCTCCACCATCCCTGCCTCCCTCCCAGCCCTGCCAACCGCCCTCCCTCCACTGCCTCTCACCCATTCATCATCTGTCATCCATCACTGCATTGGTGGAGACTCACAGGCAGGCCAGGGAGGGGAAACGGGAGACGGTCCTGCAGGATTGCTGGCGGAACACTGGGTTTTCTCTGGTTGATCTTAAATTATAAGTAGGAAAAAAATCAGGGAAGGTGGGTGGCTGGGCATAGTGGCTCACTCCTGTAATCCCAGCACTTTGGGAGGCCGAAGTGGGAAGATTACTTGATGTCAGGAGTTTGAGACCATTCTGGCCAACATGGTGAAACTCCATCTCTACTAAAAATACAAAATTAGCTGGGTATGGTAGCACCACCTGTAATCCCAGCTACTCGGGAGGCTGAGGCAGGAGACTCTCTTGGACCTGGGAAGTGGGGACTACAGTGAGCTGAGTTCCCACCACTGCGCTCTGGCCTGGGCAACACAGTCAGACTCCATCTCAAAAATCAAATCAGGGGAGGTGTTGGTTGGGTCAAGTCCTGGCCTCTTGGAGCAGCGACTGCTAAGGGGTCACTCTTTGGCCTCCTGGCCTCGCTCCTGGAGCCATGGCCACTCCCTCACCACAGGCAGCTCCAACGCGGGGCCTGCGCCAGTCCTCGGGGTGGGAGGGCTCCTTTCCACATCCGGGCATAGGAAGCCACCTAGTGGGGCTTAGCGTGCCTTGGGGCAAGTCAGTGTCCTTATAAGCTGTTGTTAATGGATGAATGACTGATTCGAAAATGATGTGTGCAGAACCCTGAAGAACCCACTAGCCTTGGGTGATGGAGTAACAGCCTCCTCCTGTTCCTTAGGGCAGGCACCATGTGGCTGCCCACTGCTGCATCCGTATTCATGGGGCCTAACCTGGGTATGGTTTCTTTCACAATAACATTCATGCTCTCATCTCAGCAACAAAACAGGCCTCTGAGGGTTCTGTATCTACAACCACACTTTTAGTAACAATCAGGCCAACAGCGGAACATACAACTCTCCGTCCTGTTACAGAAGCTTCAGCTGGCGGCAAGAGGACCCTGTTCCACCAAAAACTTTAACAAGTCATCAGTATTTGCTGGGTTTACATCAGCATCAAGGAAGCCACGTCAGTGCCCTGGGAGAAAGGAGCCAGCGGCTGAGAGATCCCCACGGGCATGACAGGGCCTGGCTGGTGGGCAGCACTGTGGTGTAATTTTAAACCATTTCCAATCAGAGAAAGTAGTTCCTGCCTCTCTTTCTCTCATTTCTGCACTGACACTCGTGACTCCTTCTGTAGGTAATTCCAACCCTTAAATTAAGCCACATTAAGGTCAGTCCTGAAGGAAGTCCGTGCCTGGCTGCAGGGTCGTCTCCCGCGTGCGTCCCGTTCTCACTTGGCTGGGTCACCAGCAAGCCCCACCGATGGGTCAGTGACAGGTCAGTGATTACCCAGGTTTCAAATTGGTGCCTACGGATTTCAAAACAGGTAGGAATTATTTTTCTCCGGCATGATCTCTGGCCTAAGAAGAAAAAGGGAAAAAATTTTAGTCACAATTTTATACTGAGTATATTTAGAGGATGATGAGATGATTGCAAAGTACGGAAACTTTATAAGGCAGATATGTTAGGAAAAAGATTTGTCTTACTCTAGGAAAGGAAGCTAAACAATATTCGACCTTTTGGAGGCAAAATTTACCTATTGAGATAAAAGAAAAATATCTGGATATGACACAGAAGTTGCTTTTAGAAAGAAAAAGGAAGAAACCCTCTGTGGGGCGGCAGGTGGGCAACAAGCTGTTAACCTCCGTGAATTCATTTTTGTTCTCTT
Organism: Sapajus apella; assembly: GCF_009761245.1. Lineage (NCBI taxonomy): Eukaryota > Metazoa > Chordata > Mammalia > Primates > Cebidae > Sapajus > Sapajus apella. Next base: position 428,908 of record NW_022437163.1, on the reverse strand, counting down.
GTTCTATGAAAGTGACTTTTTCTTTCAGAGAACAGATTACTGGGCCTTATCTAAACTCCTTTCCTCCCCGGTTCTTGTCTTTAAACAAGCAGCTGGAGTTCAGCTATTTTTCACTGACATCTAAACAGGCTTCAAAGCCTGAGACCAGATTTCCTTCCAGGAAACAGGAACGAAGGGAAGGTGCTGTAAAGTGACTCCAGTCCTGGCTAGATAAGGAAACCTGGGGTCTGAGAGGACCCCTGCCCTCTGCAGCTCCCTGAGCGTTGTTTTCTCATGAAGAGACTTCCATCTGTACACAAAACAAATTCCTCTTCTCCTTTCTCTCAAAGTGAATGCTTCCTTCCGCTCTCTCTCTTTTACTTATTTGTCACAGAAGGCTAGGGATCAGAGATTTTAGTCATAGTTGCTCTTTGTTGAGCATTACACTCCTCCCCAGACCAACACATCCCAGTTCTTGGAGGAAGGGCGGAAGGATGAAGAGAGGGCAGCACAGGCTTAGTACCGGCTGCTGCCTGCTCCATGCGAAAGCCAGTGTAAGGCAGGGCGGGCGCGGACCCAGCGGGGGTGGCGGGCAGCCGTGTTCTGGCCCGGCCTCTGTGTCACCCCCGAATTCTCAACCAGCTATGCCTGTCTGCATTCCACCTCTTCCCTCCTCATGGCTTGTTGAGGGGAATACAAAAACCTCAATGCTTATGAACTGTTGTATAATTATTTTTTAATTAGCTTCTAATTTTGCCAGTTTGAGGGCAATGTAAGAGGTTTCAATTGCAGCCGCCAGTTTACAGACATTAGTGAACGAATGCGCAGAAAGCATCCTCAGTGGCTGAGGCTTTTGGCATTCATAGATGTGGAGATTTTCCACGTTTTCTTGAGAATTTTATCTTTCAATTCCTTTCCCATAAATAGGCATATTCACTCTGCAATTGGCTAAGCATCCTTGGTTTTAATCGTTCTAGGCATAAATTACGGTACCTTACTCCTAATTCCAGCAACTGGACATAAGAGAAATTCCATTCCCTTCTTAGGCGTTTGTAAAGAAAACTGGTATCTAATTTACTAGGAAATAGCAATGTGCCATGGCAGGCTACTCACCAGGATTAAATCAGACATTCACTCACTGCATTTGGTTTTGTTCTGTGGATTGTTTTAACTGTGTGAACTAAAAAGTTCTTGGACAAATCCCAAGTACATGAGTAAAACATTAGGAACTTACAGGTATTCCCAACAGCCTTGTCTTTAGAAAAGCAGACTATCATAATACACATAATCAGTTACATATCATGTCGTGAGTCAATTTGCTCTCATGGATTGGTAGTTTGCAGTCACCTGCCTGCCTCTCTCGGAGGGGCGTGCTGTGAACATGGCCAGAGGCTCACAGGCCTGGTCCCCACATAGCTATTTGATGTCTGGGCAGCCAGGTGACCCCTCTGTCATGCCTGTTACATGTGTAAACCAAAAATAAAATTCTAAGCCTCCCACCCAGCTAGCAGACCCTCCTCAAAGGCATTCCAAATTACCCTGAAAAACTAGTTTAGGCCATGATGGGAAGTGGGGGTCAGGCAGCACTAGAACTTAAGACAGATAAGAAATGTTTCCTACCCATTCTCTCCCAAGCCTGCTACCCCAAGGCTTCATTGTTAGGATAAAACTGGTCTCCACAACAGCTTATTGTAACCCAGATGTTCCTTTCCATTGATTCCAGGTTTTAAGAGAGTAACTCAACCAGTTGCCAATCAGAAAATCTTTCAATCTACTTGTGACCCAGAAACCCCCACTTTGAGTTGTCCCCTGTTTGCAGACTGAGGCCATGTACACCTTACAGGTATTGGTTTATGTCTCTGACTGAAACTCCAGTCTCCCTAAAAAGTATAAAATCAAGCTGTGCCCCCCACCCAACCGCCTGGGCACATTGTTCTCAGGATCTTCTGAGGCTGGGTCATGGGTGCGTCATTAATGTTGGCAAAATAAGCTAAATTGATTGAGACCTGTCTCAGGTCCTTTTTCAGTTTACACGTGTGACCGGGTGTCAGAAGCAACTGGGGGTTAGGTGGGGGTTAAGAAAACGCTGACTCCGGGCCCTGCTCCTCAGTGTCTGAGGCAGTGGACCTGAGTGGCTGCTAGGCGATCTGTGACAGGGCCAGGGCTGCGGCTGCTCTGACCACATGCCCACAGTCACCACTCTGGGAACATTATGTGACAGGGCAGTGAGAAAGGACCGGTAATTCCTTTTAAAGCACCATAGGCCGGGCGCGGTGGCTCACGCCTGTAATCCCAGCACTTTGGGAGGCCGAGGCGGGTGGATCACGAGGTCAAGAGATCGAGACCATCCTGGTCAACATGGTGAAACCCCGTCTCTACTAAAAATACAAAAAATTAGCTGGGCATGGTGGCACGTGCCTGTAATCCCAGCTACTCAGGAGGCTGAGGCAGGAGAATTGCCTGAACCCAGGAGGCGGAGGTTGCGGTGAGCCGAGATCGCGCCATTGCACTCCAGCCTGGGTAACAAGGGCGAAACTCCGTCTCAAAAAAAAAAAAAAAAAAAAGCACCATAAACTTTAATACGCCAATTAAAAAATTGGATGCCAAAAACCCCACTCAGCCTCTACAGATAATGACTCTGTTTTCTGAACTGGAGCTCTGGACACAAACGTGGCAAGTGTGAGCATGTACATGTGGAACCAGAGCTCCTGGGGCCCCCAGCATCTGGGGCTGCAACCTCCGGGAGCCCCGGCTTTAGAAGAGCGTCATCCTCGACACAGAGGCCGTCTTGGAGAGGCTTGTGGCACACACGGGACCGAGGCACCCACAATTCCACCTCCACTGTGATGTCAGGGAGAGGAGGCTCCGAGCGGCCGCCATGGCCAAGGGCAGCTCCCAGGAAGGCAGGGGCCGCACTGGGGCTCTGCAGGCTCCTCCTCTGGGGCCACACAAGTTAGCAGGCGAGGCAGGCAGACAAAAGCAAATGTTTGTGTTTTTATTTTTTTGTTTTGTTTGTTTTGCATTCCACCATTTCTCCTGTTGTTTAGTGACTGGCTTGATTGCATCGCTGTGAGCCTCCAGGGTTGGTGAATGCTTCTGGGTGCTGGATCCTTTTAATTGATTCCGCAACCTTCCTTTCATTTTAAGTCTCAAGGCCCCAGTGTGCGTTGCAAACACCTTTTCTCCAGCAGGTGCCTCTGGGAGAGGTGCCAAGTGCTTAGGCTTCCTTCATGTGTGTCCACCAGGGACCAAGAGGATGGAACTCGTCAAGGCCTCAGCCCATCCTGGCCGTGGGTCCCAGAGTGCCTGCCCCCCCAGGGCCCTCCAGGACAGGCCTCAGTTTCCCCTCTTGTATGCTCTCTCTTCATGTTTAATGCATCTTTGGTGCCTCTGTAATCTTTTACTGACTGAGAAACACATTGCTTGCATAAAGAGATCACCAGGCAGGCTTTGTGTGGGCAACAAGGCTGTTTTATTTCACGCTTGGGTGCACGGGGGCCAAGGTGGAGAAACGAGTGAGGCGAGGGGGTAGGAAAGGGGACTGCTATACAGGTTGGGGCAAATGGTCAGTTAACAGTGGTAATCTATTTTAGGGAGCGGAATGGCATCACAGGGTGCATGGTCACAAGGGTAGGGGTCATCTATTACAAACCGGCATGGTCATAAGGGTGGGGGTTATGGGTTGCAGGCAGAGGGGAGGGTGTGGTAAATTACACAGTTACAGGGGTGGGGATCTCGAGAAACCTAATGTCTAGGGGAAATTTCGCAAGGCTGAGCAGGAACAATGGGGGAACATTGCACAGGGAGAGCAATCGGTTGAGGCAGGGGCTCATTGTTTCACTTCTCTTTATGGCCATCCGGTTACTTCAGACTTTCTGGCTCTTAGAGACCATCTGGAGGCTTACGAGCAGGTCACCAAGGCTATAATGGCCGGGCTTGGACCTGGAGGCCTGACACTGACTACACGTGGCACCCCCCACATCACAGCAAGCTGACCTTAGAGCATTCCCTGTCTCCTCAGCATGAGTATAAAATCTGTGGTCATATTTTTGTGGAGATTTTTATTTTTTAATTTAAAATTCAATTGCTGGCTGTGAAAACATGACTGGGCTTTTTTCTATATTTTAATTTTCATTCAGAAAGTGTTGAGTTTACAAGTGAATAAGACTTTTTTTTAGGACAAGGACGAAGCACGGACAGAAACAGCACTAAGCGTGAAGGTGAGCCCTGGAATTGGAAGCGCCCGCAGCTTTCTCACCTGTGCCCCCAGCCCCACCTTCCTTCCTGAAGGAAAAAGTCTCGGAATGTTTTTCCTTTACAGGAAGGAGAGCTGTTTGATCTTCAACCAGATCTTGGCTGCTTTATAAACTTATGAGTGGATTTTTAGAAATATTTAGAATAATGAACAAAAGAAATATTTGGAATAATGGCTGTAAACTGCAAGTGACTTGGTCTTGCACATTTCCTCAAGGACTGTAATTCTACTAGAACACTGCCTGTTTAGCTACTTGAGATCAAAGTGTCAGAGCTGTTTGAACCAGAGCGACTCCATCTTGAGTGAGGGCTAGGGAAATGAGGCTCGGACTTGCTGGGCCACATTCCCAGGAAGAAAGGTATTCCCAGTCTCTAGATGTTTACAGTTAAGGGAACAGATTAATAATGTTTACCAAACAGACCCAGGCTTGAGAGCATGCTAATATCCCCCAACATCTTGAGAACAAGGCATTCCTGATTTTACTTTAAAGATAATAATGTGAATTCTTGCAAAATGTAGTAATTAAGCAAATTCATGCTTTATCACAAATCCTCGTAGCAGGGCACCTCTCTCCATGACCTTTTTTTCATCTTGTGTGTAAACAAGCCTTGGACCCAGGGTGGACGCGTTCCTTGCCCTACTGTTGGGACATCCCACTCTGTCTGTGGACTTCCTCTCATCACTGCACTCTCTTAATAAACTTGCTTTTACTTTGCACTGTGGACTCATCCTGAATTCTTTCTCGTGCAAGATCCAAGAACCCTCTTTTGTGGTCTGGATGGGGACCCCTTTTGTGTAACAAAAGCGTGCCAAGCCAGGCCTCCCCCAGCCTGACTTCCCACTGGCTCCCCTCACAGGCCAGAGGTAGGGTGTCCTGGCAGTTAGGGCCATACCAGGGTTTCCCTGTTAGCTGAAAAACCAAACTGTAAAGTATTTAAAGAAGTTTATTCTCAGCCAGCAGAGTGATCACAGCCCAAGGAACAGTCTCAGGAGGCCCTGAGAACGTGTGCCCAAAGCAGTTCGATGACATTTGGTTTTAAACTTTAGAGAGGTAAAAATTGTGGGTAAAAGCATAAATCAATACATGGAAGGTATACCTTGGTTCAGCCTAAAGAGGTGGGACATCGTGAAGGGGGGCGTCCGGGTCAGAGGTGGATTCAAAGATTTCCTGATTGGCGGTTGATAGAATTAAGCTTCATCTAAAGAAGTCAGCAGAAAGAGGTGCTTGTGTTAAGATAAGGCGGGCGTTGGTTGTGGAAGCTAGGTTCTTGTGTAGATGAAGTTTCCAGGTCACAGCCTTCCGAGAGAAGGATGGGGAATGTCTCCTTTCCCACCTCAAAGGTGTCAGGCTCGGTTCCTCTCTCCTGGATCCAGGAAAGGCATGGCAGGATGAATGGGGACTGTCTACAGATATAAATTTCCCCCACGAAAGGCTCTGCAGGGCCATTTCAAAATACGTCAAAGAAACATATTTTGGAGTGAAACGCTTTGATCTCCCTCAGGACCTGCTATGTCATGCGATGCTGTGCCAGAATCACGTTGGAGTTTGGTTCCCACTGCGGTGTTTTCTTACTCCTTTGCAGTCAGTGTGAGTCAGTGCGCCTGCACTGCACAGGGAGGGAGATGTGGCACGTCAGACCTCCCTCCTGGAATGCAGCTTTCCGGTTGCTCTCAGTCAGCTGGGAGCTTAGCATTTTACTTTTGATGTACACCTGGACAATCTTCTCTATCAGATGTCATAGAATCTGCTTTTCACATTGCCCCAAGATGCATAGTCGGTGCAAAATTCCTGTCAGCCGTGGGTCCAGCCTTCCCCAGGCTGTGATGAGGGTGGACGCAGCGTCAGGCGGGGAGCTCGGTGCCCTCATCTCAGAGAACAGGGGTGTTTGCAGTTGCTTGTAGCGGGAGACCTGGAGATGGTGCTCCCTGTGTCCGCCTGAATGGAAGAAGCTGAGGCAAAATTAAGCTCAGTAGAGGGTTTGTTTGGGCCACGCTTGAGCCTGCAACCCAGGAGCAGAGATTTGGGGTGCCCTGAATCCACACTCTAGCGAGCAGTAGTTACCACTAGGTTTTTAAAGGGTAAGAAGAGGCAGTTCCTTAGCTGTTTCCAAGAGTCCACCTTAAAATAATGTAGGCTGCTGACAGGCCCACATCACGTGGGTGAGGCAGCCTTCGGTCAGGAGGCCGACTGGAGTCCCACACGCAGCCTCTCCAGGGCCCGCACGCCTCTCAGGCTCGGCCTGCTCGCAGCTGTTTCTCTTTTCTCACCCAGAAAGTGGCCTTTTTTGTCTTCTCCCCTTTTAGCTCTGCCTTTCAGGTCCTCTCGGCTCACGGCTTCGAGGTGGTACCACCGCTGCAGGCAGGCCCTGGATGCGTTCCTCAGCAGCCCTTCCCTTCCAGGGTGTGGAGGCCCCTTCCCCGACCCACCACTCTCCTTCCGAGTGACCTGGCTGAGAGCCCAGCCCGTGCTGAAAGCCCTTCCTGGGAGGAGAGTGAATCGTCCACAGTCAGCCACACTGGCTCCTGGCTGGGAATGAGCCTCTGTCAGCCCGGGGGGGTCTCCTGGGCAGAGCTGGGCTCTGCCATGAAGAAAGAAGGCACTGAAGCAGCCGCCAGCACCCTGTTCCCAGACCAGCCTGGGTGGCCTGTGCCGCCTCTGCAGCCAGGCCTGAGACAGGGCGAGCTCTGGCTCCTAGAGGAGACACTGAATACACAAACTGACAAGGGACCAACCATTTGTAAATACAGAATTCTGGCTCATGATGCAGAGCAGCCAGCCCAGGAAACCTCACCATCCCCTGCAGGAGCCCTCGCAGCCCCCGCCTTGCCAGAGGGCCGGCCACTTGCTCCTAGAACAGGTCCCAGAGGCCAAGCAGCGGCCCCTGTGACAAGCAGCCTCAGTGGCCTCACGTGACCCTTCTCGGACCTTCGTCCTTGCTCATAGCTTCAAGTCAGCAGAGAGAGTTCAGCCTCCACCAATCGCACACAATGCACCAGCTCGTGGAAAGCCACCCCCTGCCCCATCAGGCCCACCTGTGCTTCCCATTCCTGCTCCCTGACCTGCCCGTGAGTGTCCCCCAAACGCAGTGACGGTGGCCACTTCCTCACCACAGCCAGCTGCGAATGCAGGGCCTCTGCCCATCTGCATCCACGTGGCTCCTTCCCCCAGACGGGGCGCACCCTGACTTCTGCCACTGTCCTGGACACCTGTGGTGTTGTGAGGCACTTGGTGTGGATGTGTTAGTCACATGTTTTCTTGGTGTCTGTAATCATAATATCTAGGGATGAACTGATCAACCAGCTTATATGCTCCAAGCTGCTACGTGCCTTTTGAGGAAAAATCCCCCAAATCAGCCAACCCACAAGGACTCTCGCTAGCCCATCGAAAGTTCACAATTTAAGTTACACTTTCAAAGAATGCAGCCACCATGTTACCTATGACAGCGGGCAGGGGCACGGCTCTATCCTTGAGTTTGCTTTACGTCCTCTTCAATGTACTGTGTTTTGGATATGACGTATTTCTCTGTGTTTCTGAACCTGCTCATCTTTTTTTTTTTTTTTTAGACAGAGTCTTGTTCTGTCACAAGGCACCAGGCTGGAGTGCAGTGGTGCAACTTCTGTCTCCCTGGTTCAAGCATTTCTCCTGCCTCAGCCTCCTGAGTAGCTGGGAATACAGGCGTGCGCCACCACGCCCAGCTAATTTTTGTATTTTAGTACAGGGTTTCACCATGTTGGCCATGATGATCTCAATCTCTTGACCTCGTGATTCTCCCGCCTTGGCCTCCCAAAGTGCTGGGATTACAGGCGTGAGCCACCACGCCCAGCCTGAACCTGCTCATCTTAACCAAAAAATATTCATCCAATTAACAGAATGGAAATGGTAATTCTTTTCTTTTCTTTTTTCTTTTCCTTTCCTTTCCCCTCCCTTCCCTTCCCCTTTCTTTCTTCCTTCTCTTCATTCTTTCTTTTTCTTTCTTTTCTTTCTTTCTCCCTTTTCTCTCTCTCCTTCCTTCCTTCCTCTCTCTCTCTTTCTCTTTCCTTTTTTGAGACAGAGGCTTTCTCTATCACCCAGGCTGGAGTGCAGTGGCACTCTCTCAGCTCACCGCAACCTCTGCCTCCTGTGTTCAAGTGATTCTCCTGCCTTAGCCTCCTCAGTAGCTGGGATTACAGGCATGCACCACCATGCCCAGGTAATTTTTGTATTTTTAGTAGAGATGTGGTTTCACCATGTTGGTCAGGCTGATCTCGGACTCCTGACCTCAGGTGATCCACCCACCTTGGCCTCCCAAAGTGCTGGGATTACAAGTATGAGCCACCATGCCTGGCTGGAAACAGTAATTTCCTTTTCCTTTTTTTTTAAGATGAGGTCTCTGTAGTCCAGGCTAGAGTACACTGGCACAGTCATAGCTCACTGCAACTTTGAACTCCCAGGCTCAAGTGATCCTCCTGCCGCAGTCTCCTGAGTAGCTGAGACTGTAGGTGTGCTCTACCATACCCAGCTAATTTTTTCACTATTTGTAGAGATAGGAATCTCTCTGTGTTGCCCAGGCTGGTATTGAACTCCTGGCTTCAAGCGATCCCCCCATCTCAGCCTCCCAAAGTCCAGGGATTATAGGCATGCGCCACCACACCAGGGCCTAAAGTCCTTCTTACTAATCAGTGAAATTACAGCCTGTCCAACTGCGTCAGCCACATACAGGACAATCAACCCTGCTCCTCTGGGAGGGACTCCATGGGCGTCAGACCCATGAGAATGCCACCTCCTTGATGAGGTCAAGTCCTGAATTTTCTAAGAGGATCTCATTTTTAATGGGCAAGGATCTTTGTAAAAGACCTAGGGACATGGTGAGGTGGGTTGCTTTGTGAATGGGTCTGTTCAAGTTTATTCAGTAGGCCTGTGTGTTTTGAGCACCTGCTTCCTGAAAGGTTCTGAGCTCTGAGCACAAACATGAACAAGGAAGAGGTATCCCAGGGACTCTCAGTGTCTCCGGACACAGAGTTGTGAGGACAACGGCCCTGTGGCCAGAGTTGTAATTAACCTCAGAGCACTTATTTCCATCTGGACACTGTCTTGGTGCTAAGGACTTGGCTGTGAGCATTCCTACAGAAATACACAGATTTATATTATAGGGAACTTTTTATGTCTTATTAAAATTCTTACAACAGGATATTACATGGAAAAATGCTAGATGAAAAATTTGAATTCAAAGTATAATTTTGTGTATGTGTGTTTATTCATTATACTTTAAGTTCTGGGGTACATGTGCAGAATGTGCAGGTTTTTATATATGTATACATGCGCCATGGTGGTTTCCTGTACCCATCAACCTGTCATTTACATTAGGTTCTTCTCCTAATGCTATACCTCCCCCAGCTCTCCACCTCACAACAGACATCAGTGTGTAATGTTCCTCTCACTGTGTCCATGTATTCTCATTGTTCAACTCCCACTTATGAGTGAGAACACGTGGTGTTTGGTTTTCTGTTCCTGTGCTAGCTTGCTGAGAATGGTGGTTTCCAGCTTCATCCATGCCCCTGCGAAAGATATTAACTCATCCTTTTTTATGGCTGCATAGTATTCCAGGGTGTATATGTGCCACATTTTCTTTATCCAGTCTATCATTGATGGGCATTTGGGTTGGTTCCATGTTTTTGCTACTGTGAACAGTGCTGCGATAAACATACACATACATCTGTCTTTATAGTAGAATGATTTATAATCCTTTGAGTACATACCCAGTAATGGGATTGCTGGTTCAAATGGTATTTCTGGTTTTAGATCCTTGAGGAATCACCACACTGTCTTGCACAATGGTTGAACTAATTTACACTCCCACCAAGAGTGTGAAAATGTTCCATTTCTGCACATCCTCTCCAGTATCTGTTGATTCCTGATTTTTTCATGATCACCATTCTAACTGGAGTGAGATGGTATCTCATTGTGGTATTGATTTGCATTTCTCTAATGACCAGTGATAATGAGCTTTTTTCATATGTTTGTTGGCTGCATAAATGTCTTCTTTTGAGAAGTGTCTGTTCATATCCTTTGCCCACTTTTGGATGGAGTTGTTTTTTTCTTGTAAATTTGCTTAAGTTCTTTGTAGATTCTGGATATTAGACCTTTGTCAGATGGATAGATTGTAAAAATTTTCTCCCATTCTGTAGGTTGCCTCTTCGCTCTGATGATAGTTTTCTTTTGCTGTGCAGAAGCTGTTTAGTTTGATTAGATCCTGTTTGTCAATTTTGGCTTTTGTTGCCATTGCTTTAGTGTTTTAGTCATGAAGTCTTTGCCCATGCCTATGTCCTGAATGGTATTGCCTAAGTTTTCTTCTAGGGTTTTTATGGTTTTAGGTCTTACATTTAAGTCTTTAATCCATCTTGAGTGAATTTTTGTATAAGGTAAACTAAAGGGATCCAGTTTCAGTTTTCTGCATATGGCTAGTTTTCCCAACACCATTTATTAAATAGGGACTCATTTCCCCATTGCTTGATTGGTCAGCTTTGTCAAGAATCAGATGGTTGTAGATGTGTGGTGTTATTTCTGAGGCCTCTGTTATGTTCCATTGGTCTATATATCTGTTTTGGTACCAGTACCATGCTGTTTTGATAACTGTAGCCTTGTAGTATAGTTTGAAGTCAGGTAGCATGATGCCTCCAGCTTTGTTCTTTTTGCTTAGGATTGTCTTGGCTATACAGGCGTGGTTTTTTTTTTGTTTTTTTTTTTTTTGTTCCATATGAAATTTAAAGCACTTTTTCCTAATTCTGTGAAGAAAGTCAATGGTAGATTGATGGGGATAGTATTGAATCTATAAATTACTTTGGACAGTATGGCCATTTTTATGGTATTGATTCCTTGTATCCATGAGCATGGAATGTTTCTCCATTTGTTGTGTCCTCCTTCATTTTTTTGAGCAGTGGTTTGTAGTTCTCCTTGGAGACGTCCTTCATATCTCTCGTAAGTTGTATTCCTATGTATTTTATTCTTTTTGTAGCAGTTGTGAATGAGAGTTCACTCATGATTTGGCTCTCTTTTTGTCTATTATTGTTCTATAGGAATGCTTGTGATTTTTCCACATTGATTTTGTATCCTGAGACTTTGCTGAAGTTGATTATCAGTCTAAGGAGATTTTGGACTGAGATGCTAGGGTCTTCTAAATATACAATCTTGTCATCTGCAAACAGAGACAATTTGACTTCCTCTCTTCCTATTTGAATATCATTTATTTTTTTCTTTTGCCTGATTGCCCTGGCCAGAACTTCCAATACTATATTGAATAGGAGTGGTGAGAGAGGGCATCCTTGTCTTGTGCCAGTTTTCAAAGAAAATCCTTCCAGCTTTTGCTGATTCAGTATGATATTGGCCGTGGGTTTGTCATAAATAGCTCTTGTCATTTTGAGATATGTTTCATCAATACTTAGTTTATTCAGAGTTTTTAGTATGGAGGGGTGTTGAATTTTATTGGAGGACTTTTTTGCATCTGTTGAGATATCATATGGTTTTTGTCATTGGTTCTCTTTATGTGATAGATTGCATTTATTGATTTGCGTATGTTGAACCAGCTTTGCATCCCAGGGATGAAGCCAGCTTGATCACAGTGGTTAAGCTTTTTAATGTGCTGCTGGATTCAGTGTACCAGTATTTTATTGAGGACTTTTGCATTGATATTCATTAGGGATATTGGCCTGTAATTTTCTTTTTTTGTTGTGTCTCTGACAGGTTTTGGTATCAGGATGATGCTGGCCTCATAAAATGAGTTAGGGAGGATTACCTATTTTTCTATTGTTTGGAATAGTTTCACAAGGAATGGTAGCAGTTCCTCTTTGTACCTTTGGTAGAATTGGGCTGTGAATTCATCTGATCCTGGACTTATTTTTGGTTGGTAGGCTATTAATTACTGCCTCAATTTCAGAACTTGTTATTGGTCTATTCAAAGACTCGACTTCTTCCTGGTTTAGACTTGGGAGGGTGTATGTGTCCAGGAATTTATCTATTTCTTCTAGATTTTCTAGTTTATTTGCCTAGAGCTGTTTATAGTATTCTCTGATGGAAGTTTGTATTTCTGTGGGATCAGTGGTGATATCCCCTGTATCATTTTTTATTGCCTCTAATTGATTCTTCTTTCTTTTCTTCTTCTTCTTTTTTTTTTTTTTTTTGTGAAGGAGTCTCAGACTGTCACTCAGGCTAGAGTGCAGTGGCATAATTTCGGCTCACTGCAACCTCTGCCTCCCAGGTTCAAGCGATTCTCCTGCCTCAGCTTCCCAAGTAGCTGAAATTACAGGTTTGTGCCACCAAACCTGGCTAATTTTTTTTTTAAATTTATTTTATTGCATTTTAGGTTTTGGGGTACATGTGAACAACATGCAAGATTGTTGCATAGGTACACACATGGCAGTGTGATTTGCTGCCTTCCTCCCCATCACCTATATCTGGCATTTCTCCCTATGCTATCTCTCCCCAACTCCCCACCCCCCACTGGCCCTCCCCTATTTCCCCCCAACTGACCCCAGTGTGTAGTGCTCCCCTCCCTATGTCCATGTGTTCTCATTGTTCAACACCGGCCTATGAGTGAGAACATGTGGTGTTTGATCTTCTGCTCTTGTGTTTTTTTGGTATTTTTAGTTGAGATGGGGTTTCACTGTCTTATCCAGGATTGTCTCGATATCCTGACTTTGTGATTTTTCCGCCTCAACTTCCCAAAGTGTTGGGATTACAGGCAAGATCCACTGCCCCCGGCCCTCTATTTTCTTCTTTATTAGTCTGGCTAGAAGTCTATCTATTTTGTTGATCTATTCAAAAAATCAGCCCCTGGATTCAATGATTTTTTGAATGGTTTTTTATGTCTGTATCTTCTTCAGTTCTGCTCTGATCTTAGTTACTTCTTGTCTTCTGCTAGCTTTTGAATTTATTTGCTTTTGCTTCTCTAGTTCTTTTAATTGTGACATTAGGGTGTCAATTTTAGATCTTTTCTGCTTTCTCTTGAGGCCATTTAGTGCTATAAATTTCCCTCTAGACACTGCTTTAGCCGTGTCCCAGAGATTCTTCTACATTGTATCTTTGTTCTCATTGGTTTCAAAGAACTTCTTTATTTCTGCCTTAATTTCATTATTTATCCAATAGTCATTCAGGAGCAGGTTGTTCAGTTTCCAGGTAGTTGTGTGGTTTTGAGCAAGTTTCTTAATCCTGAGTTCTAATTTGATTGCACTGTGGTCTGAGAGACTGTTTGTTATGATTTCCATTCTTTAGCATTTGCTGAGGAGTGATTTACTTCCAATTATGTGGTCAATTTTAAAATAAGTATGATGTGGTACTGAGAAGAATGTATATTGTAATGATTTTGGGGGGGAGAGGTCTGTATCTATTAGGTCCACTTGGTCCAGAGCTGAGTTCAAGTCCTGAATATTCTTGTTAATTTTCTCTCTCATTCATCTGTCTAATATTGACAATGGGGTGTTAAAGTCTCTCACTATTATTGAGTGGGAGTGTAAGTCTCCTTGTAGGTCTCTAATAACTCACTTTAGGAATCTGAGTGCTCCTGTATTGGGTGCATATATGTTTAGGATTGTTAGCTCTTTTTGTTGCATTGATCCCTTTATTATTATGTAATGCCCTTCTTCATCTCTTTTGATCTTTGTTGGTTTAAAATCTATTTTATTACAGGCTAGGATTGCAACCCCTGCCTTTTTTTTTTTTTTTTTTTTCTTTCCATTTGCTTGGTAAATCTTCTTCCATCCCTTTATTTGGAACCTATGTGTGTCTTTGCATGTGAGATGGGTCACCTGAATACAGCACGCTGATGGGTCTTGAATCTTTATCGAATTTGCCAGTCTCTGTGTTTTGATTGGGATATTTAACCCATTTACATTTCACGTTAATATTGTTATGTGTTAATTTGATCCTGTTATTATGATGCTAGCCAGTTATTTTGTCTGTTAGTCAATGCAGTTTCTTCATAGTGTCAATGGTGTTTACAATTTGTTATGTTTTTGCAGTGGCTGATACTGTTTATTCCTTTCCATGTTTAGTGCTTGCTTCAGGAGCTCTTGTAAGGCAGGCCTGGTGATGACAAAATCTCTTAGCATTTGCTTGTTTGTAAAATATTTTATTTCTCCTTCACTTATGAAGCTTAGTTTGGCTGGATATGAAATTTTGGGTTGCAAATTCTTTCTTTAAGTATGTTTAATATTGACCTCCACTCTCTTCTGGCTTGTAGGGTTTCTGAAGAGAGATCCCCTGCTAGTCTGATGGGCTTCTCTTTGTGGGTAATCTGACCTTTCTCTCTGGCTGCCCTTAACACTTTTTTCTTCATTTCAATCTTGACGAATCTGACGATTATGTGTCTTGGGGGCTCTTCTTGAAGAACATCTTTATGGTGTTCCCTGTATTTCCTGAATTTGAATGTTGGCCTGTCATGCTAGGTTGGGGAAATTCTCCTGGATAATATCCTGAAGAGTGTTTTCCAACTTGGTTCCATTCTCCCTGTCACTTTCAGGTACACTAATCAAACATAGATTTGGTCTTTTCACAGAGTCCCATAATTCTTGGAGGCTTTGTTCAGTCCTTTTCATTCTTTTTTCTCTAATCTTGTCTTCACGCTTTATTTCATTAAGTTGATCTTCAATCTCTGATATACTTTCTTCCACTTGATCAATTCGGCTATTAATACTTGTGTATGCTTCACAAAGTTCTCATGCTGTGTTTTTCAGCTCCATCAGGTCATTTATGTTATTCTCTAACCTGGTTATTCTAGTTAACAATTCCTCCAACTGTTTTTCAAGGTTCTTAACTTCCTTGCATTGGGTTAGAACATGTTCCTTTAGCTTTGAGGAGTTTGTTATTACCCACCTTCTGAAGCTGACTTCTTTCAGTTTGTCAAACTCATTCTCCATCTAGTTTTTTTTCCCTTGCTGGTGAGAAGCTGTGATCATATGGAGAAGAGGCATTCTGGTTTTTGGAATTTCCCATCTTTTTGCATTGGTTTCTCCCCATCTTTGTGGATTCATTTACCTTTGGTTTTTGATGTTGCTGGCCTTCAGATGGGGTTTCTGAGTGGATGTCCTTTTTGTTGATGTTGTTATTATTTCTTTTTGTTTGTTAGTTCTCCTTTTAATAGTTAGGCCCCTTTGCTACAGGTCTGCTGGAGTTTGCTGGAAGTTCACTCCAGACCCTGCTTGCCTGGTTATGACGAGCACAGACTGCAGAAGAGCAACTATTGCTGCCTGCTCCTTCCTCTGGAAGCTTCGTCCCAGAGGGGCACCCACCAGATGCCAGCCAGAGCTCTCCTGTATAAGGTGTCTGTTGGCCCCTGCTGGGAGGTGTCTCTCAGACAGGAGACATGGGGATCAGGGACCCACTTGAGGAGGCATTCTGACCCTTAGCAGAGCTCAAGCACTGTGCTGGGAGATCCACTGCATAGAGCCAGCAGGCAGGGACGTTTAAGTCTGCTGAAGCTGCATACACAGCCACCCCTTCCCTGAGGGGCTGTGTCCCAGGGAGATGGGAGTTTTATCTACAAGCTCTTCACTGGAGCTGCTGCCTTTTTTCTGGAGATACCCTGCCCAGAGAGGTGGAATCTAAAGAGACAGTCTGGCTATGGTGGCTTTGCTGAGCTGTGGAGGGCTCCGCCCAGTTGGAAGTTCCCCAGGGTTTTGTTTACACTGTGACAGGAAAACAACCTACCTACTCAAGCCTCAGTAATGGCAGACGCCCCACCCCCACCAAGCTCAGAGGCATCCCAGGTGGACTTCAGATTGCTGTGCTGGCAGTCAGAATTTCAAGCCAGTGGCTCTTAGCTTGCTGGCTCCATTGGAGTGGGGGCAATCTGCTGATCTAGACCACTCAGCTCCCTGGCTTCAGCCCCTTTTCCAGGGGAGTGAATGGTTCCGTCTTGCTGGTTCTCCAGGTGCCACTAGGATATGAAAAATAACTCCTGCAGTTAGCTCAGTGTCTGCCCAAATGATTGCCCAGTTTTGTGCTTGAAACCTAGGGCCCTGGTGGAGAGGGAGTCTCCCGAGGGAATCTCCTGGTCTGTGGGTTGAGAAGACCATGGGAAAAGTGTAGTATCTGGGCCGGGTGCACCATTCCTCATGGCATAGTCCCTCACCGCTTCCCTTGGCTACAGGAGGGAGTTCCCGAACCCCTTACGCTTCCTAGGTGAAGCAGCGCCCCATCCTGCTTCAGCTCACCCTCCGTGGGCTTCACCCACTGTCTAACCAGCCCCAGTGAGATGAGCTGGGTACCTTAGTTGGAAATGCAGAAATTACCCGCCTTGTGCATTGGTCTCCCTGGGAGCTGCAGACCAGAGCTGTTCCTGTTTGGCCATCTTGCCGGGTCTCCAGAGTATAATTCTTTAAAGGGCAGAAAAAGAGTGAACAGAAAGGTTCTTAAACATTGAAACAAAAATTCTGAATGAAGTTTCTCCAAATGCAATGAATGTCATCTATGTGTATTGCTGCTAAAAAAAAAAAAAATGACCACAAACAAATTCTCTTACGATCTGGAAGCGGGTCTCACTGGGCTAAAAACAAAGTGTTGGCAGGGCTAGCTCCTTCCGGAGGCTCAGGGGAGACCCCTTCTGCCCTTCTTCCTTGCTTCAGAGGATCCCATGCTCCTGGGCTCAGGCCCCTCCATCTTTGTAGCCGGCGAGGCTGCCTGAGTCCTTCTCGAGATCTCTGGTCCTCTCTTCTGCTCGTGCCTCCACTTCTAAGGATGCTGGTGGCTACATGTGGCCTACCCAGATAATCCAGGACAATCTTCATATTTTAAGGTCAGCTTTGTTGAAATTAATTGCATCTACAACAACAATCCCCCTTTCCCCTTTTTCACATATCCACAGGTTTTGGGGCTTAGAACAGGGACATCTTTGTAGGAGGCCATTATTCTGCCTCCCATACTGTGAACGACAGGAATCCATGTTCATTGCTGTATTTTGGCATTTTCTCAGCATTGTTTAAATTTTTCAAATAAACACATATTTAATTCTTAGATTTTAAAAGCTTCCTGTCTTTTTCCTTTAATTTTTAGGGAAAATATTTTGATAAATGACTAAATCATATTTTGAGGTCCGGATATCCCTGCCTGGGGATTTTGTGGATAGGGTCCAGGAAGGAACATGTCATGTAGATAGCTTAGTGAGGGCCCTCAGGCTGGCCTGAGACCTTGGGATGGTTCACACCTGCTTGGAGGTGATTTTGGATCTCAATGCTGTCCTTTCCAAATTTCCCGATCTGCATGTGGACCATGGCTACTTTGGGGATCCTGTTGTCACCAGCGTGAACCTCCAAACCAGCCCAAGCCCCCTTGCAGGAGTGTCCTGGGCGTGATGCATCTGCTACCAGCCCAAGCCAGAACTGTCCTGGGCATGAGGGCCACTTTCCCAGGGCAGACTCACACCTCAAACTGGGGGGCATGTGCCACTCCCTTCCTGGCACAGGCCCCGCCTCTCTGGGGGTCTCTGAGCCGTCCTCAGACACAGGGTATGCAGCCATTCAGGATGGGGATTCTGGCTGAACTGGCCCAGCAGGGTTCCTCTAGAAACAGGGACACAGAAGTCTAAATTTGAGGCCTGGCTGGGAGAGGATTTGAAGGAGCCTGGCTGGAGAGGTTTGGGGAGAGGCTGCCTGGCAAGACTCCAGGAAGGGGCTGATAGATGCCACTCTGTGGCCCCAATATGAAGGAGTGGCACAGGATTCACCCTACTGCAGTGGGCTGGGCTCAGACTAGTCACCACTGGTCTGTGGGAGGACGAGAGGGAGGGGAGGTGGAGGAGGTGACTGCTGCTGAAAGAAGACATTCTAGAGTTCCCAAAATTCCAGCAAGGCTGAACCCCATGCTAGGGGATGACTTGGGGGCACCTGTGAGTCATGTGGCTGGAGGGAGGGCGGAAGGGAGTCTTGCGGTCCCATCACAATTTTAAATCACCAGGCATTTTCCAAATGCAGCATTGGGCTTTCCCTGTGTTTGGTGAAGTGCCAAGTTGCTCAGCTTGATTACTAGGTTATCAGATTTGCTAATTTCTCGTTATTTTGTGCTTTTTCATTAGTTACCAAGTTGCCTATTACGACATGCATTATTCATTAAAGCAGGGGAAAAAAACACAATGTATTTTAAAAGATATAGAATATTTTAACACCATTATAGCAAATATTTTAGTACTAAACTAAATGAAAAGTGACAAGCAAATTGTCTAAGGGGAAACCATTAAAAATATAAACACTAAAAAAAAATAGGTAGATGCCAGCAGCCTCAGCCAGGGAGCGGAAAACTTGAAAAGGGCTGGAATGGCCAGGCCATTGTTGACCCATACCTGAGCTTCCTCACATTGTTCCACCCAGAGCTTTTCTGGGCAAACCCTGAGGCAGTGAGGGCGGCGTCTGACTTCCTGCCCCGTCCGGCTTTTCTCCTCTGAGGGTTGGACTTTGCCGCCGAGAAAGCAGGAAGGTCGGCCTGAGACCAGTTGTGTGTCCTGCTGCTTTAAAAATGCTCTGCGTTGACACCTTTACAAAATGACAACTCCGTGGTGGAGGGGGCCCGCTTCTGGATCAGCGCTACCCCCTTCTCCTCCACTTCCTGTCCCTGCGGGAGGTCAGGCCTAGCCCCCACCCCAGCATGGACAGGAACACAGGGAGGGAGGCGGGCTTGCATCCGCCAGTGTTGCTGATGTGTGGCGTGTGTAGAGTATGTGTGCCTGTGTTATGTGTGGTGTGCAGAGTGTGTGTGTGGCGTGTGTGTGGTGTGTGGCATGTGTGTGCATAGTGTGTGTTGTGGGTGGTGTGTGGGCGGCCCTGAGCTCAGGCTGTGTTGGCCTGGCCAGCTCTGAGTGAAGGAAGGAGAAACAGCTCTGGGCTGGGGAGAGGCCCCTGCGCCTAGATAGTTCTGTGCTCTCCCACCCTGCAGGGCCTGCCCCTGGCTCTTTCTTCCTGGTCCCTTGGTTCAAAACCGGTTTCCAGTCTAGGCATGGCTGTGCCTCTCAAGGTGACTCTGCAAGTACCCAGAGAACAATAATCATCTTGAAGGCTTCCTGAGCGCCTCCCATTACCAGACACCATTTTCAGATCCTCACGGCCACCCAAGGGCTAAGTGCTCTGATTACTCCTGTTTGACAGATGAGGAAACTGAGGCACAGAGACAGCATGTGACAGCAGGTTTGTGTGAACCAGTTCCCAGCTTGACTTTTCCCTTTGACTTGATGAGTTTGGGGTCCCAAGATTTATTTTCCTGTCACATGGACACGTCCTCAAGAGAACAATTTAAGCAAGAATCCGAAGCTGGTTTAGTGGGAACCCCTGACCCTCAATACCTGATAGGGTTCCTCACCCCACCCCACCCCCAGGTGATGTCTGATAGCCCCACATGTCTTCAGCAAGAATCCTGACTGGTCACTTCAGGCAGAATTCCCCTCTGATGCCTCACCCTTACCCCAACCCTGTTCCTTGGCTATAGATGGCCACTTTTCCTTGTTGAATTTGGGCTTGAACCCAATCTCTCTTCTCCACTGCAAAACCCTGTTTCAGTGGTCCCTGCACCTATGACAATGTCCTGGATGGGGTCTTGCTTACCGTGCTCTGATGGGTGCTATGGAATCGTTCTGTCATTGACAGCTGTGGAGCCACAGCTTGGATGAGATCAAGTTCACTGTTGGACCCGGACCTCTCTCCCAGGCCCCTGAGTGTGTACCCTTGAAGCCTTTGCTCCTGAAGTGAAAGGCAAACACCTTCGAAGTGTTTGCTCCTCACTCAATGGATCCACTGGAGAGTCAGGCTCCAGACAAATGTCCTCTGGAGGTCAGGACAGGCTTTGATTCCTCAGGTTCTGAGCATGCTCCAGGAGCGGGGCTAGGCCCGGGTTTCCTTTGAATGGTGCCTCCTGGGCTGGAAGCTTTTCTCACCTGGCTCTCTGTCAGGCCCATTGTTCTCTCTGTTAGATCCAGGGCTGCGTCCCTGGACTGAACCCCTTTCTTGAGGCCTGGGGACTGCGTGCCCTCCCCGCTGGCCCGAGTTTACTGAGGGTCATGTGGAGCTTCCCCAACCTCTTTGGAACCTGAAGCTCTCCCGAGGTCCTGCTCCTCCTTCCTTTCCCCCGCTTCCCCTCCCTGCAGACATTGGCAGGCACCCTTCATGCCCTAGCGCCCTCTGTCCACCTGCCAGATCTTCCTTTCCCACCCCAGCCCCTCAGTCTCTGGAACTTAGGGCCCCACCCCCAGAGGGACTCTTGATGGACTCAAAGACTCCCAAAAGCAACCTCCTGAGGCTGAAAAGGAAAACAAGGGAAATCGTGAACAGCAGGATATTTTATCCACTCCGATGGGCTGATGGGATGTCTCCTCAGTCTCTTTGTAAAATGCAGTCCACAGCCTCCATAAGGTCACATATCAGGGCAAAAGTCTCCTCCAAAATGTTGGTGAACAGATAACCTTAATGTGCTCCATCTGTCAGAAGCACACATCAGATAAAAATATGAAGAGGAATAAAGGTGAGAGGGTGTTACTGCTTGCCTGATTCACAGGTAGAGTTTGAGGATGAAAGCTGTGTGCACTGTTTCTGTGTGCCTGTGTGTTTCTGTGTGCCTATGACTGTAGGGAATGTAAATGTGATACATTCTTATCTCTGGATGGGACTGCCATATCAATGTATAAAATCCCTTCAAGGAGTTCCACCGAAATTGATTAGAGATAAATGAGTACTTATATTAACTAAATGGTTCCCAACTCTCAGAATAGGAACACTCTAAATGCTTTTTTTGAGCTCACATGGCTTGAGCAAATCTTTGGGAAATAAGCTTAGTTTAATATTGTCAGTTTAATAAAAACAATGTGTCTTCTGAGTTTTTAGCACTAAGTATAATACTTGGGTTTACTAGACAAATAAAGGAGTTAACAGGGAGATAACTTGAGATGATGACTAGTCTTGTGTAATATTATGTCTGCCTAAAAGAGTTTCTTCTTAGTAACTTGAAACCTTAAAGTTATCCTAGGATAAGTTAAATAATATATATTCATTAAATACCTGCAGTCCAGGAAACTATATTCCTTTGGGTATATATACCCAGTGATGTAATTGCTAGGTCAAATGGTATTTCTGGTTCTAGATCCTTGAGGAATCACCACGTTGTCTTCCACAATGGTTGAACTAATTTACATTCCCACCAGCAGTGTAAAACTGTTCCTATTTCTGCACAGCCTTGCCAGCATCTGTTGTTTCTTGACTTTTTAATAATCACCTTTCTGACTGGTGTGAGATGGTATCTCATTGTAGTTTTGATTTGCATTTCTCTAATGATCAATGATGATGAGCTTTTTTTCATGTTTGCTGGTCACATAAATGTCTTCTTTTGAGAAGTGTCTGTTCATGTCCTTTGCCCACTTTTGGATGGGGTTGTCTTTTTCTTGTAAATTTGTTTAAGTCTTATAAATTCTAGATATTAGACCTTTGTCAGATGGGTAGATTGCAAAAATTTTCTCCCATTCTGTAGGTTGCCTCTTTGTTCTGATGATAGTTTCTTTTTCTGAGTAAAAGCTCTTTAGTTCAATTAGATCCCATTTGTAAATTTTGGGTTTTGTTGCCATTGCTTTTGGTGTTTTAGTCATAAAGTCTTTGCCCATGCCTATGTTCTGAATGGTATTGCCTAGGTTTTCTTCTAGAGTTTTTAAGCTTTTAGGACTTATGTTTAAGTTTTTAACTCACCTTGAGTTAATTTTTGTATAAGGTGTAAGAAAGGAGTCCAGTTTCAGTTTTCTGCATATGGCTATCCAGTTTTCCCAACATCATTTATTAAATAGGGAATCGTTTCCCCATTGCTTGATTGGTCAGCTTTGTCAATAATCAGATGGTTATAGATGTGTGGTGTTATTTCTGAGGCCTCTGTTATGTTCCATTGGTCTATATATCTGGTTTGGTACCAGTACCATGCTGTTTTGATAACTGTAGCCTTGTAGTATAGTTTGAAATCAGGTAGCATGATGCCTCCAACTTTGTTCTTTTGCTTAGGATTGTCTTGGCTATATAGGCTCTTTTTTGGTTCCATATAAAGTGTAAAGTAGTTTGTTTTAATTCTGTGAAGAAAGTCAATGGTAGCTTGATGGGGATAGCATTGAATCTATAAATTACATTTTGGACAGTGTAGCCATTTTTATAATATTGATTCTTCGTATCCATGAGCATGGAATGTTTTTCCATCTGTTTGTGTCCTCCCTCATTTTCTTGAGCAGTGGTTTAGAGTTCCCCTTGAAGAGGTCCTTCACATCCCTTATAAGTTGTATTCCTAAGTATTTTATTTCTTTTGTAGCAATTGTGAATGGGAGCTCACTCATGGTTTGGCTCTCTGTTTGTCTATTATTGGTATGTAGGAGCTTGTGATTTTTACATATTGATTTTGTATCCTGAGACTTTGCTAAAATTGCTTATCAGCTTAAAGAGATTTGGGGCTGAGATGATGGGGTTTTCTAAATATACAATCATGTCATCTGCAAACAGAGACAATTTGACTTTCTCTCTTCCTATTTGAATACCCTTATTTCTTTCTTTTGCCTAATTGCCCTGGCCAGAACTTCCAATACTATGTTGAATAGGAGTGGTAAGAGGGCATCCTTTTCCTGTGCTGGTTTTCAAAGGGAATGCTTCCAGCTTTTGCTGATTCAGTATGATATTGGCTGTGGGTTTGTCATAAATAACTCTTATTGTTTTGAGATATGTTCTATCAATACTTAGTTCATTGAGAGTTTTTAACGTGAAAGGATGCTGAATTTTATCAGAGGCCTTTTCTGCATCTATTGAGATAATCATGTGGTTTTTGTCATTGGTTCTGTTTATGTGATGAATTACATTTATTGATTTGCATATATTGAACCAGTCATGCATCCCAGAGATGAAGCTGACTTGATCACGGTGGATAAGCTTTTTGATATGCTGCTATGTTTAGTTTGCCAATATTTTATTAAGCATTTTTACATCAATGTTATCAGGAATATTGGCCTCAAGTTTTCTTTGTTTGTTGTGTCTCTGACAGGTTTTGGCATCAGGATGATGCTGGCCTCATAAAATGAGTTAGGGAGGAATCCCTCCTTATATTGTTGGCAATAGTTTCAGAAGGAATGGTACCAGCTCCTCTTTATACCTCTGGTAGTATTTGTTGGTGAATCCGTCTGGTCTGGGGTTTTTTGTGGGTGATAGGCTATTTATTACTGCCTCAATTTCAGAATTTGTAATTGGCCTATTCACAGATTTTACTTCTTCCTGGTTTAGGCTTAGGAGGGTGTATGTGTCCAAGAATTTATCCATTTCTTTTAGATTTTCTTGTTTATTTCCGTATAGGTGTTTACAGCATTCTCTGATGGTAGTTTGTATTTCTGTGGAGTCAGTGGTGATATCCCCTTTATCATTCTTTATTGTGTCTATTTGAGTTTTCTCTCTTTTCTTTTTTATTAGTCTAGCTAGCGGTCTATCTATTTTATTATTTTTTTCCAAAAAAATAGCTTCAGGGTTCATTGATTTTTTTTAAGGGATTTTTGTGTTTTTATCTCCTTCAGTTCTGCTCTGATCTTAGTTATTCTTGTCTTCTGCTAGCTTTTGGATTGGTTTCCTCTTGCTTCTCTAGTTTTTAGGTGTGATGTTAGGGTGTCAATTTGAGATTTTTCTAGCTTTCTGATACAGGCATTTAGTGCTATAAATTTCCTTCTTAAGACTGCTTTAGCCGAGCTTTCTGTTAACATTTATTATGTCTTAGATTACTTAAGAAAGTGGAGAGTTCTTGCCTTTAAAAGAGCTAATGTTTTTAAAATAATATTTTTGACAATTTTGCCTCCCCAGATCAAATCCTAAATGAAATCTTGTTTTGGAACTGACCTGAAACTTCCCAGAAGGTCCCAGATAATTTCTAAGACTTCTTTCACTTTTGCTATGGTTTGAATGTGTTTCCCAAATTTCATGTGTTGGAAACTTAACCCTCAATGCAACAATGTTAAGAGGTGGAGCCTTTGGTAGGTGATTAGGTCATGAGTGCTCTACATGAATGGGTTAATTGAATGTGTTAGTTATTGCAGGAGTGGACTCCTATAAAAGGATGAGTTCAGCCCCTTTTCCTTCCCCCATAACCCACCACCTTCCACCATGGTATGATGTAGCCAAGAGACCATTGCCAGATGTAGGCCCTCAACCTTGGATTCCTCAACCTCCAGAACTGTAGAAACTAAATCTCCCAGGTACTCTGTTGTAGCAGCACAGCACTGACTAAGACAACCTTGTCGGAAAATGTCCAGACCTAATTTGGTTTATTCGATATGTTGAATTGCATGAAGAGTCATTGTCAAATAAGAAGGAGTGTGTAGCTTTCTCTAGGTTGTATCTGTCTCAGCGAATTGTCTTAATAAGCTCTTTCAGAAGTCATGCAGGGCTATGAACATGTGTCAGCATCTGCACTGCTCATGCTGTGTCTAGTGCAACAGTATCGGGCACAATTTCAATTGTTATTATTAAATGTTATATGATGTAGAAAAAAGTCTTTTGTCAAATGGATTCTCCTAAGATATTTAACCATACTCATTGAAAATCCGTTGTTATTCACAGATGGTTTTGTGTTACTCTGACTCTTCCCTGAAAGCATTTGCAGTCAGGTGTAGGCCAGGATGCTTTGTGATGGCATCACTTGAATAACTTTGAGACCTGTATTAGTCAGGATTCTCTAGAAAGACCAATAGGAGTGAGATATATAAGAGGGGATTTTTGTTTAGGGGAATAGCTCACATAATTATGGAAGCTGAGAAGTCCCACAACAGGCTGTCTGCAAGCTGGAGCCCGGGTGAAGCCAGTGGTGTGGTTCAGTTTTAGTCCGAAGGTCCCAGAACCAGAAAAGCTGATGGTGTAACTCTCAGGCTGAGGCCAAAGGCCAGAAAACCTGAAGTTTTGATGTCCCAGGGCAGAAGAATAAAGATGTCCCAGCTCCAGAAGAAAGAAAGAGAAAGAATTTGCCTTCCCTCTGTCTTTTTGCCCTATTGGGCCCTCAATGGATTGGATGATGATATCCACATTGGTGGGAGCAGTCTTCCTTACTCAGGCCTGATTCAAATACCAGTGCCTTCCAGAAAAACCTCACCAACACACCCAGAAATAACTCTTTACCAGCTATCTGGGTATCCCTTAATCCAGTCAAGTTGACACCTAAATTTAACCATTATGACAAGGCTGGGCAGAATTGATTTTTCAGAGCTCTGTGGATAATCTGATAGTTCATGAAACTGCTATCTCAAGATCACATAGAACAAGATTTAATCAAATGGGACAGAATGAACGGATAAAAGATGATTATGGTTATTGTTTGGAACACTGATGTTTCTTTAATGTTCTCTTTTCTGGACATAAGAAACCCCTATCTCCTTTCTCTTAAGTTATTGTACTTTTGTAGACAGAAATGAAACATTTATTGTTTCTCCTCTCTTGATTGCTTCAGGATTGGAAAACTCTTATTATTTTTATTTTCATGACAACACAGCTATTTGCATGCATTCAGTAAGACTATGTTTTACTTGTAACAGGACACATTGGATATATTACCAAGGCTTTTACTGGAATGTCACATGTGACGATCTGTGCAGAATCTGAGGTGACTAGAGAGCTTTAGGGAAGTTAGGTTGACTCCAAAGAGCCAATGCTTACAGAGCCCACTTGGAAAGACTATCCTGGTACCTCAATTACAGGATTCCCAGCATTGCAGGTGACTAAAGAAAGTCACTTCCTGGCAGGCCCAGGAAACAAGGTATTCTGGGGACCTCTGGTAGAGAAGAATTCACCAAAATTTATAGATACTGCGGGCAAAGTTTGGGTGAGTTCCTGAATTGAAGAATCTTCCTTGAAGATGTTTCCTTGAAGAAACTTCAAGGAAGCCTCCACAACAGATCACATATGAGCAACTCATGTGTCCACTGTTGAATAGGCCACTCAGGAAGTTCACTGGAACACCCACTGCCATCACCAGAAACATTAAACTGCACACCAGGAAACTGTCAGATCACCACTGCCACCATCATGCCTCCATGATGCTTCGAGGATAATTCTAGAAATCTTGACTGGCTGTCCTGTGGACACAGGAGCTGCGTTTCCAACAATTAGTTATGGCTTTTCTTTTTTTTTTACTTTTGAGATGCTGCAGTCTCGCTCTGTTGCTGAGACTCGAGTGCAATGGCATGGTCTCAGCTAACTGCACCCTCCACCTCCCGGGTTCAAGTGATTCTCCTGCCTCAGCCTCCCGAGTAGCTGGTATTACAGGCACCCATGACCACACGTAGCTAATTTTTGTATTTTTAGTAGAGACAGGGTTTCACCATCTTGGTCATTCTGGTCTTGCACTCCTGACCTCAGGTGATCCACCCACCTTGGCCTCCCAAAGTGTTGGGATTACAGGCTTGAGCCACCACGCCCAGCTGGTTCTCTTTTATTTTCACAAAAACATCGTTCATTAAATACCTGACTGCTCACACTAGCCTGCAAATGTCCTCTACCACAAAGTCTCAGTAGATGGATCAGCTGAAACCTTAATAACCAAGAGGGGACCCAACACAATATGAAATTACATTGTTCAGAGGAAAGGACATCTGACTGACAGCAGCTCTCTCCTGGACCAAATTTTAGTCAGCCTCCTCTGAGCCCTTTCCTCCACCAGGCCTGACCCTGGGCTTCCATCTCCACCCACAGAGCCCACCTTTAGCAAGAATCCTGCTAGTTTGGTTTATTCAGATTCCCCTACTCTCAATATCTAATCACCCTTACTATCAGTCAAATTCATCATTCCCACCCTCCCCCAGGTGATGTTTGATCACCCTGGTCTGTGTTCACAGGAATCTTGGTAGCTCAGTTTAGCCAGAATCCCCCTTAACTCTGATGTTTCCTCTCAGTATTTTTCATCCACAGACCCCCACCCTGCTCCTTTGCTATAAACTCCCACTTTTCCTTGCTAATTTGGAACTGAGTCCATCCTTTCTTCCCCGCTGCCAAAGCCCTGTTGTAGTGGTTCCTGCACCCATCACAATGGCCCCTGAATAAAGTCTTCCTTACTATCTTAACACATGGCATGAATGACGTTTTAAGATCTTTAACAATTGTAATGTTAAAAAAGGAAATAAATATTATCCTTGTTAATTAAGATATTGAGAATGACTCATAGCAGACACCAGATACAACAGGGCTTTGAAAATAAAGCCTGCTGTGCAAGGGCAAGTGTATTTATTGTTCTTGTAATGTATAATTTCCTTGCCGTGAAGTGGGAATTAATGAAAAGTCATTGGCCTCTGGTATGGTAATGAGAGCATGGCGGTTACCACTAGCCTTGGCTGAGGCAGCTTGAATGGGGACACTGTCCTGGGAGAGGGCCATAGGGGCTGGGGTGGGGCACCTCTAACTTGCCCTTGCTTTTATACTTCATTTAGGAATGTGAGGGGGGAAGGCTGCCCTTATGAGGAATAAGGACTGTGTCCAGATTCACTGAGCACCCTCAACATCCCACATAGAACTTGTCTGCCAATGAACAAATGGGTCAATGATTTTAGTGATTCACAATTGTATGTGTCCATTCTGTACTACTGGGGCTTTGCAGGTGGTGGTGGTGTCATGCTCAGTGTGTGAGTAAAGAGCTGAGGCTCAGGGTTGGGCAGACACTCAACCTCTCTAGCCTCACAGTGACTTGCATGACATCTTAGTGCCAATACTGTGCCCCATCATGTCTCATCTGTTCATCTCTGTGACTCCATGAAGCAATACTATCCCTATCTTATAGGATGATCATAGCTACAATGCCAAAACGCCTTGCTCAAGGTCACAAGACTTAGGAAGTTATAGAGCAAAATTATTTATATTTGTCAAAGAATTTTTAATTTGAAAAATATAGAAAAGTACCAAGACAAAAAACAATTTTTGTATATATGTGTGATTGTTAGCATTATTATGGTGTACATTATATTTAATGGCAGAGGTATAACATTTTGTATATCCACATTATTATGTATATATTTGGATATGGTCACAAAGGTTATGGTAGGGCTTTGAACACAAAAATTAAGAGAAATGAATTAGAAAACATCAACACATTTAATTTAAATTTGTTGTAAACTCCCTTTCTGTTGCAATATTTAAATGTTTCACATTTTATGGGGTACTAAATTTCTTAAAAATTCAAAATAGCAGATAAGTTTTAAACACCTTGCCTGCATAACACATACTAGCTATATAAGCCTTATACAAAATGTGTGTTTGTTATCATTCACACATCTATGACTATATAAATCAAAGTGGAATTTTCTCACTCTGTTCCCCTAAGCTTACCCCCGACAGGTAACCAGCATTACACTTTGGTGGAAATCCTTTCAGATTATGTTTTCTTAGTAGAGCTAAAATTGCAGTCCATGTCAATTTTCTCTGGTCTTTCCATTAAATATGAAAATATGTATAAAATATTAACGAATGCCTAGCATAGAGAAGGCATTAAATATTAGATGTAACTTTTATTTTTATTTTATTAATACTGTTCAATGAAGATAATTCATCAATTAGTGAATATTTATTTGGCAAACACTTTGTTCTTAACACTATAGCAGGCATAGTATAGTAGTAGAAGAATGTATATAAGAAGGTTTACAGAAGTTAGGCAAGGGTATAGAGTGTTATATTAACAAACTCTTACAGTTTCAGATAGTGTAGAAAGAAATTTGGGTGGATAAAAATATACGTTTTAATGTATCAGGATAGGAAGCTTGATCTTTAAGGCCATATTGATCTTAAAGTTTACAGATTACCTGAACTCTCCAGATATGATTGTTTCCTTGATATTAATAAAAACCACTTTTAGGAGAGTGGGAGTTTCTATATGAGTCTCACTTTAACTTGGTGAATATAACCACTAGGCATTGGAAGCACAGACTCTTGGACATGCATGTCCTCTGTGGTCTGTAGGTGTTTGAGGAATGAGTACCATGACAAAACATAACACACCTCATTGGAATAATATTATTTCAAACTGTGAGGGAAGTGGACTGGCTCACCTAGCCCACCGGGGCTACCCACACTTGGAAACCAAAGGTTTGTGCCTCCACTACTACTGCCATTGCCCATGTCATGCTTGCTACCCAGGGGCCGAAGGACCTACCCACTCACCTGACCTACCACTATCATCACTGAGACCTGAGAAAGCCACCTGGAGGACCAAGAATTGGCTCACCTAGACCAGCTAACATCAGTGCCAGCAGATGCCACCCTGGATCCCAAGGACAGGTGTGCCTGACCTGCTCCTGCCACCACTGGGGCCTGAGGACTGGCCTACCTGGTGCCCCTATCTCCAGCAAAACTCTACCACAGCCTCCACTAACAATTGCACCCTACACCACTGAGGAAATCACAGATACCACTGACACTATTTACAGCCAAATAGATCATATGGAGACTATACCACTGCATGTATCCAGAATCGAAGCCTAAGCGTCCCACCCAACCAAAAGCATAGATACATCTTCAGGAAAAATCCTCTCCTACAAAAAGTAAATTTAAAAAATTGGAAAAAGCAACATTATACCAGATGTACAGATACCAACATGAGGATGCAAGAAATATGAAAAAGCAAGAAAATATGAAACCTCCAAAGGAATATAATAATTCTCCAGCAATAGATTTCAATGAAAAAGAAAGCTGTAAAATCCTGGAAAAAAATTAATTATATTAAAGAAGTTCAGCAAAATACAAGAGAACACAGATAAATTATACAAAGAAATCAGAAAAGCAGTTTAGAATATCGTGAGAAATTTACCAGAGATAGATATTATAAAAAAGAACCAGTATTAGTTTGGTGCAAAAGTAATTGCAGCTTCAGATCATGAATTTTAAATCATTATAACTAGGCTGAAACACATCTTTATTAATCAAAATAGGAACCGTTACAATCAACACATTTTTTTGCCACTGAGAAATGATTGTTTATTCCTGTAGTGTAAAAATCTGTGCTTTAGGATTTGAAGAATTCTTGGAAAGCATTTTCTGCATCCTGCTGGTTGTGGAGGCATTTTTCCTGCAAAAAATTGTCAAGACGCTTGAAGTGGTAGCTGATTTGCAAAAGGTAAGATGAATACAACAGATGAGGCAAACTTCGTAGCCCAATGCGTTCAACTTTTGAAGCAGTTTTGTGACATGCAGTCAGGCCAGTTCTCATGGAGAAGAATTGAGCCCTTTCTGTTGACCAATGCTAGTGGAAGGCATTGCAGTTTTCAGTGCATCCCATTGATCTGCTGAGCATACTTCTCAGATGTAATGGTTTTGCTACATTTAGATAGCTGTAGTGGATTAGACTGGCAGCAGACCATCAAACAGTGACTATGACCTTTGTTTCGTGCAAGTTTAGCTTTGGAAAGTGCTTTGAAAGAAGCTTTAGAAGCTTCTTTTCAGTCTAACCACTGATCTGGTCATCACTGATTGTCTTATAAAATCCACTTTTCATTGTACATCACAATCCAAATGAGAAATTGTTCATTGTTGTTGCGTAGAATAAGAGAAGAAGACACTTCAAAATGACGATATTTTAAAATTTTCACTCAGCTCATGAGGCACCCACATATTGAGCTTTTTCACCTTTCCAATTTGCTTCAAATGCTGAACAACCATGGAATGGTCAATGTTGAGTTGTTTGGCAACTTCTTATGTAGTCATAAGAGGACCAGCTTCAGTGATTGCTCCCAATTGGTAGTTGTCAACTTCTGATGGCCAGCCACTGTGTTTAAAGGCTCTCATCTCCTTTGCAAAACTTCTTGAACAACCACTGCACTGTACAGTCATTAGCAGTTCCTTGGCCAAATGCATTGATGATGTGAATGGCCCTATAAGAAATATTTAAGAGAGGCTGTATTAGTCTGTTTTCATGCTGCTAATAATGGCATATCCAAGACTGGGCAATTTACAAAAGAAAGAGGCTTAATGGACTTACAGTTCTGTAAGTAACACCCCTCATGGGCACTAAGGAAGGCCAGGCCCCAGGCACAATTAATGCCTGAAGAATATCTTAGTTTATAGTGTTATTACTCCGCTATTTCCTTTATATAATCCTTCGTATATAATCATATATTAGTTTATAGAATTAGTGCCTGAAGTGTAACTTACTGCTTACATATATCTAGCTTATATAATTATGCTTAATACCTATATCTAGCATACTTAGTTCTATATAATCTTTCTATATAATCATATAGGTATTGTAGTCGGAGCTGTACCGACACATTTAGTGCTGATTTATAAAATCTTCCCATATAACCATATAGTAGTTTGTAGTAGGAGGAATGCCTAGAGCAGTCACAGAACAGAAGCAGTACATGGGAAAACAGCCAGACCAGGACAAGAACCAAAGACCCAGGCGGTGGCGTGTCTGCCTGAAAGGGCATACACTATATGGCAGGCTTGGAGCAGGAGCCTTTCCTCCTGATAAAGGACTTGTAGTACCTTGCATCCAGTTCCTGTGGAAAGTAGGCCTCAGGCCTGAGATCCTGGAAATAACTGAGGAAGAAGAATCCCTCTGATGTGACCAGTCATGGTGGCTATATACCCTGTCAGTCTTTTCTCACTTCTGTGCTAGCTCAAATCATCCTCCCATAAATATCTTAAGAGAAGAGCAAAAATCTGTCAGCTCCCACTGCGTTGACTTATGGTATCCTTCTATTAGAAACCCTTTGAAGAAGTGTTGTCCATGACACCTGTTGCACACAGCCCACCTCCTTGCCTTGGTGACCTAATGGGGGTAGACACCTTTTCTGTACACGACCCTCTACTGACCACGGCATGGCCCCCTGCTGCACACAGCCCACTCTCTGCCCAGGTGACATAATGGGGTGGCTGCCTCTCTTGTGACTCATGTGATTATGTATGCCCTATTACTAAGCCTATAGATGATGACCTCACTCACGACATTGCCCCCTGCTTGTATCTAATAAATACAGATGCTTCTGCACGTTCAGGGCTTTGCCTGTCTCTGCTCATAGGTGGCGTGGCCCCCCCGAGTCACATGCTCTTCACCACTTCTTCAGTGTCCTGTCTCTTCACTTCTCAGACCCTGCACCTCAGCACAGCATAAGGGATACCCCACGACCCTGCGGAGCCCAACAGCCCTACACAGTTCCACATGGCTGGGGAAGCTTCACAATCATAGTGGAAGACAAGGAAGAGAAAGTCATGTTTTACGTGGATGGCAACAGGCAAAGAGAGAAACCTTGTGCAGGGAATGTCCTGTTTTAAGACCATCAGATCTTATGAGACTTATTCTCTAGCATGAGAACATCATGGGAAAGACTCATCCTCATGATTCAATTATCTCCCACTAGCTCCCTCCCACAACACATGGGAATTATGGGAGCTACAAGATGAGATTTGAGTGGGGATGCAGAGCCAAACCCTATCAGAGGCCTACATCTCAAAGTAAAAGGACAATATCTACCCTCATGAAAACACATGGAAGTAAAAAACCACTGGTAGAACCAACATTCAAATAAGGAAGAGAAAGGAATCAAATATTACCACTACAGAAAACCACCAAACTATAGTGATAAACAATAAGAGAAAAAGAAGAGAACAAAGGATATACAAAACAACCAGAAATCAATTAATAAAATGACAAGAATAAGGCTTCACATACCAATAATTACCTTCAGGGTAATGAATTAAACTTTCCACTTAAAATATATGCATGGGTAAAATGGATAAAGAAATGACCTTTAAGTGTACAATAGACAACTGTTGAAACAAACAAAAATGTGACCTAATTATGTGCTGTGTACAAGAAACGCATCTCACCTGTAAAGACACATATAGTCTGAAAGCAAAGGGATAGAAAAAGGTATTCCATGCAAATGGAAACCAAACATAAGCAGAAGTAGTTATACTTACATCAGATAAAACAGATTAAGTGAAATACAGTAAAAAAAAAAAATAAAAGAACATTACATAATGATAAAGGGATTAATTCAGCAAGAGGACACAACAATTCTAAACATATATTCACGAAACACCATAGCACCCAGGTAAATAAAGCAAATATTAGATCTCCAGGGAGAGAAAGACTCCAATACAATAATAGTTGAACTCTGCAACACTCCACTCTCAGCATTAGATAAATCATCTACACAGAAAATTAGCAAAGAAGCATGGGGGTTTAAACTGTACTTTAGACCAAATACAGCTAACTGACATTTAGAGAACATTTCAGGATACAAAACAAGTCTCAACACATTTTTAAAAATGAAAATCATACCAAATATCTCTCAGACCACAATGACAAAAAACTATAAATCAATAAGAAGAACTTTGAAAACTGTACAAATACATGGAAATTAAACCACATGCATCTGAATGACCATTGAGTCAAGGACAAAATTAGGAAGAAAATTTAAAAAATTTTGAAACAAATGAAAATCAAAACACAGCATACCAAAGCCTATGGGATACAAAAAAATCAGTGCTCAGTAAGAAGTTTACAGCAATAAATGCTTACATCAGAAAAGTAGAAAGGCAAGGTTTGGTGGCTTATGCCTGTAATCCCAGCACTTTGGGTGGCTGAGGTGGGAGGATTGCTGAGGACAGGAGTGAGACCATCTGGGTAGCATAGTGAGACCTCATCTCTACAAAAAAATTTAAAAATTAGCAGAGTGGGCTGGCCATAGTTGCTCATGCCTGTAATCCCAGCACTTTGGAAGGCCGAGACAAGAGGATCACTTGAGGTTAGGCGTTTGAGACCAGCCTGGCCAACATAGTGAAACTCCATCTATACTAAAAAAAAAAAAAAAAAAAAAAGAGCTTGGTGGCAGGTATCTGTAATCCCAGCTACTCGGGAGGCTAAGGCAGGAGAATCTTTTGAACCAAGGAGGCAGAGATGGCAGTGAGCCAGGATCGCACCACTGCACTGCATCCTGGACAATAGAGCAAGACTCCATCTGAAACAAAAAATTTAGCTGAATTTGGTTTTGCATACCTGTAATTCCAGCTACTTGGGATGCTGAGATGGGAGGACCACTTGAGTCCAGGAGTTTGAGGCTGCAGTGAGCTGTGATCATGCCACTGCACTCCAACCTGGGCAACAGAGTGGGATCCTCTCTCAAAAAAAAAAAAAATAGTAGAAGTATTTCAAATAAACAGTCTAATGATGTAACTCAAGGTACTAGAAAATGAAGGAAAAAAAAAAACCAAAGTTGGAAGAAGGAAATAAATAATAAAGATCAGAGCAGAACAAAATGAAATGAAGACTTATAAAAGATACAAAGTAACAATAAAAGGAAAAGGTATTTTTTTGAAAAGATGAACAAAATTGATAAACTGCTAGCTATACTAACCAAGAAAAAAAGAGAGAAGACCGAAGTATAATCAGAAATGAATAAGGAGGCGTTACAACTGATACCACAGAAATACAAAAGATCATTATAGGCCCTTATGAACAACTATATACTAAAAACTGGAAAACCTAGAAGAAATGGATAAAGTTCTGGAGACTCACAAGTTATCAAGACTGAATCAGGAAGAAATAGAAAATCTGAATAGACCAATAACAAGTAATCAGATGGAATCTGTAATAAAAAGTCTCCCCTCAAAGAATAGCCTAGGACTGGATGGCTTTACTGCCAAATCCTACCAAACTTAGGAAGAAGAATTAACAAAGTCTCCTCAAGTTATTCCAAAAAATGGAAAAGGAAGGAATTCTCCCTGACTTATTCTATGAAGCCAGCATTATTCTGATTCCAAAACCAGACAAGGATGCAACAGAAAAACTTACAGGTCAATATCTTTGATAAACATAGAAGTAAAACTTCTCAACAAAATACTACCAAAATGTATCCAACAGCATATCAAAAAGATGATACACACTGATCAAATGGAATTGCTCTCAGAGATGCAAGAATGGCTTAACATACATAAACCAGTAAAGGTGATACATCACATCAATAGAATGAAAAACAAAAACCATACGGTAATAGATGTGGAAAAGTATTTGATAAAATTTAACATTCCTTTATGATAAAAAAAACTCTCAACAAATTAGGCATTGAAAGAATATACCTCAATATAATAAAGGCCATGTGACAAACCCACACCTAACATCATAGCAAATGAGGAAAAACAGAAAGCCTTTCCCTTAAGAATTGGAACAAGACAGGAATAACCACTTCTACCATTCCTGTTTAACATTGTACTGAAAGTCCTAACCAGAGCAATCAGGCAAGAGAAATAAATAAAATGCATCAAAATTGGAAAAGAGGAAGTCAAATTTTCACTCTTTACAGATAACATGATCTTATATTAGAAAAACCTAAAGATCATAACATAATTGTATATTAGAGAAACCTAAAGAAAAACCAGAATATTCTTAGATCTGATAAATTCAGTTATATTGCAGAATACAAAATCAACATTAAAAAATCAGTAGTATTTCTATATACCAATAATGAACTAGCTGAGAAAGAAATAAAAAAGGCAATCCCATTTACAATAGCTACAACAAACAAACAAAACAAAGCTAGGAATAAATTTAACCAAGGAGGTGAGAGACCTCTACAAGAAAAACTATAATACACTGATAAAAGAAATTGAAAAGGACACAAACAAATGTGTTAGATATAGTGAACACCAAGTTTCTTTTCAAAGAATCAGTATGTTAATATGTTCAGATCTCTTATTCTTTAATTGTCCATTTTAAAGTTTAACTTCCTTGTAGTTTGAGTAAACCTTTTCCACCAGTTCTAATCAGTAGTTCACATCTGTTCTCCCAGTCCCCTGCCCCGTCCTGACTCATCCCGGTCACCTGCTCCAGCCACCTGCTCTGGTCACCTGCTTTGACCCCTGGTTACCTGCTCTGACCTGCCTGTAACTGTCCTTCTTGCCAAACTACCCACCCCACCACTCTGGCTCCTACGCCTGCTCCCTTTAAAATAACCAATCAGAATTAGACTAGACTGTGGGGTCTAACCCTAGCCAATAGGGGAATGACATGGCAGTATGGAGACCTCCATCAGGCATAAGTACCCCTTCTCTTCCTTGTCCAGATGGGCATTCACCATTGTTCCATCTGTGAGCCATATGCTTCCATAGAAGTAAAATGCTTTGCTGAGAAATGTCTATTCGAATGCTACTTCTTTTGCAGCACCGAAAATTTATATATAACAAATGGAAAGACATCCCATGCTCATGAATTGGAAGAATATTGTTAAAATGACCATACTGTCCAAAGCAGTCTACAAATTCAAGAAAACCCTATCAAAATATCAATATAATTTTTCACAGAAAAAAATCCTAAATTCATATGGAAACAAAAAAGAGCACCAATATCTAAAGCAATCCTGAGTTAAAAAAGAATAAATCAGGAGTCATCACACTACCTTCCTTCAAAATATATTACAAGGCTATAGTAACCAAAATAGCTTGGAACTGGTATAAAAACAGACACAAACACCAATGGAACAAAATAAAGAGCACAGGAATAAATCTATGTATTTACAGGCAAATGATTTTTGATAAAGGCACCAATAACAGACATTGGGGAGTGGACATGCTCTTCAATGTATGGTGCTAAGAAAACTGGGTATTCATACGGAGAGGATTGAAACTGGACCCCTATCTCTCCCAAAATACAAAAATTAACTCAAGATGGATAAAGACTTAAATGTAAGACCTGAAACTATAAAACTCCTAGAAGAAAATGCAAGAAAAACACGTCAGGGCATTGGTCTAGGTGAAGATTTTATGGCTAAGACCTCAATGGCACAAGCAATAAAACCACAAATAGGCAAGTGGTACTAAACTAAAAAGCTCCTGCACAGCAAAGGAAACAATCAACAGAGTGAAGAAACAACATGCTGAATGGTAGAAAATATTGCAAACAATTCATCTGATAAGGAACTAAAGTCAGAATATACAAGGAACTAAAACAACTCAACAGTAAAAAAATAACAGTAATCCCATTAGAAAGTAGGCAAAGGGCATGAATAGATATTTCTCAAAAGAAGACACACAAATGGCCAAAGAGTATGTGAAAAACTGCTCAGCATCACTTATTATCTGGGAAATGCAAATCAAAACCACAGTGAGATACCATTTTACCCCAGTTAGAATGGCTATTACTAGAAAGACAAGAAATAACAGATGCTGGCATGGATGTGGAGAAAATGGAATGCTTATACACTGTTGGTGAGAATATAAAGTAGTACCGCCACTATGAAAAACAATACAGAGATTTCACAAACAAACCCACTAAAAATAAACTACCATATGATCCAGCAATCCCACTATTGGGTATTTATCCAAAGGAAAGGAAGTCATTATATCAAAGGGACATTTGCAAACCCATGTTTATTGAAGCATTATTCACAATAGCAAAGATATGGAGTCAACGTGTCAACTTAAGTGTCCCTAAATAGACAAATGGACAGAGAAAATGTCAGCCTATACAGAATGGAATAGTATTCGGTCATAAAAAGGAATCATATCCTGTAATTTGCAGCAACATGGATGGAATCGGAGATCATTATGTTAAGTGAAATAAGTCAGGCATAAACGAATAGCACATGTTCTCACTTACATGTGGGAGCTAAAAAATCCTGATATGGAGGTAGAGTAGAATGGTAGTCACCAGAGGCTGGGAAGGTTGTGTATGTGTTGGGGGAGAAATAAAGTGAGGTTGGTACAAACATGCAGTTAGAAAGCAATGTTTGATAGCAGAGTAGGGTGACTATAGTTAGCAACAATGTATTGTATAGTTCAAAATATCTAGAAAAGGAAAACTTGAAATGTTACCAGCACATAGAAATGAAAAATACTCAAATTGATGTATACCCCAAATATCCTAGCTTGATTATATATTCCATGCTTGTAAAAAAAAATCACATGTACCCCAAAATATGTAAAATATGATGTATCCATTTTCTAAAAAAGAGGGGAATGAGGGTACAACTGTCTTCAGATCCAGCCTCTGCCTAATCACCTCCATAAATAAGAAACTTAAGGTTTCTAAACAGCTTTGGTTGCTAGAAAGTTCTATACAGCACCCCAAACCCCACTTCTATTTAAAATTAATTTTGCCAGAGCAAAAATCTCATTGAGTCTTATGCATTTTGAATTCAGAGAGAGATGACACACTTGATCTTTACTAAGTAAAAAATTAGAGTTTCTGTACCAGTGAATTTTCAGGGGCCAAACTAGCCAATAAGAGCAATTCAGTTTAAAATTAATAGCTCCCTCCAACCGAGGCCTCGGTAAATCAAAAGATTGTTTAACCAAGACCTTCTCGATCACAAAATGGATTTTTACTGGTAACAATTGTTTTTATGACACTGGATTGTGTAAAGTATGCCTCTTATGGACTTTAATAATAGCATTATTTAATTATATAAAACTCATAGAGAAGCTAATCAATGAACTGAGTCAAATTCATAGAACTCAGGGGGAGGTTCTTCTCAGAATTCCAGAAATGCCTGCTGCTCTGTAACAGCCATTTCATGGGCTTTTCTCTCCAACCCAACCCCCTTCCCCCTCATTTGTGTCAGGCCTTTAGGTTGTAGATATCCCGACCAGCTGTGCTCTTCTGCAGAAGAAAGCTAAATGTTTAAAATATTCAACAAGTTAGTTTTTTGATTTAGCAAGCCTCGCCTTCTTCCAGATTGTCGTGGATTTGCAGGGGCTTACAGTGTAATGACAATTCATGGAGTGGATGTTGCCAGACTGAGAGGAAGCCAGCTGTCTGAGTATAAGCCCTATGTTCCTTCTCATTAGCCAGGGGGGGATTTGTGTTATTTGTCCAAGTGTTCGGAGATGGTTTTCTGTTTTATTTGTAGTGTCTCTGAATGGGCTGTGTTTGGATCCTGGCTTTGTTTTGCATCCTCTGTTTGATAGTTTCTGACTTTCATCAGTTTGTTCTTGCGGGATGTTTATTTTGACAGCACCCTCGGAGCCACACCATGCCATCTTGCATTTGCAATTTTCTAAGAATTCTAGCCCAGGAAGCCAGGCCTAGTAGGACTTGTTTGAAAAAGGAGCATATATACATTTTTAATTTTAATTTTTTTTTTTTTTTGAGACGGAGTTTCACTCTTGTTACCCAGGCTGGAGTGCAATGGCGCGATCTCGGCTCACCGCAACCTCCGCCTCCTGGGTTCAGGCAATTCTCCTGCCTCAGCCTCCTGAGTAGCTGGGATTACAGGCACGCGCCACCATGCCCAGCTAATGTTTAGTATTTTTTAGTAGAGACGGGGTTTCACCATGTTGACCAGGATGGTCTCGATCTCTTGACCTCGTGATCCACCCGCCTCGGCCTCCCAAAGTGCTGGGATTACAGGCTTGAGCCACCGCGCCCGGCCACATTTTTAATTCTTAATATTTGAGTGAAAAGCAGCTCTCAGATTTAGATTGTGCTGGGTGGAGTGGCCCTTAGTAGGCTCCAGTGGTTTTAATCTATTCGTGATGTTTGTGGCTGGTGGGTTTAGCGGTCATTGGGAGAGAGGCGTGGGTGGGGGTGCTGCCGTCCTGTCTGGGTGACTGTACAGTTAGGTTAGTATCCTTAGGTTCTTCCCACTCGGCTGAGGGGTCCCCGCCAGCCCCAGCCCCTGGTCCAAGGTCCCCGAAGTCCCTTGGGCTCCGGCGCTACCCCCTCGGTTCTCCGGGATCCTGGCCCGCATCTCCTTAAGACAATTCAGAGCCCTTTTCATCTTAAAAGCTTTGCTGCTCATCACCCCTGGGAAACTCAAAAGGTACATTTCATGGTTTAAGAATTGTAAAGTTACGAAGCTTGGAGTTTTCTCGGGAGTTCACAGTTCTGCATCCTCCTTTAAAACGCGCGTTTACATGACTCAACACATGAATACATATTTGGTGTGAAAAAGAAGCGATATGAAGCGCAACGCGGGAAAAGTTAACTGGCTGCCGATGCCGGGAAGATCCCCGTTCCCACAGCTCCGTCCCGGCCTCGGGGGTCGCCTCGCCGGCTCCTTTCGGCCGGGGAATCAGGCGGTTCTGTCCGCTGGAATCTGTGGGCGCCTGTCCCGCTCCTGACCCGGACAAAGCCACAGCCACGCGGGAAAACATTCTCCAGGACCCGGGCCCGATCTCCGCCCCGCCACCGCCATCGCAGACCCGCGCCGCCTCAAGCGCCCACCGCCCATCCGGGCTGGGCGCGGCCTCCTCTTGGCGCCTCCCGTTATCCCGCGACCTCGGGCGCCGGAGGGGACGGGTCCTGGATGCCCCGGGAGCCCGGCGCCCTGGCTCGGAAGAATGTCC